>NC_068456.1:28195193-28202693 GCF_023373465.1 Oncorhynchus keta
ATGATCTGTCCCAAGGACGTTCTGTAGTTACTATGTAATATGATGTAGTTACGTAATATGATCTGTCCCACGGTTACTATGTAGTATGATCTGTCCCAAGGACGTTCTGTAGTTACTATGTAGTATGATCTGTCCCAAGGACGTTCTGTAGTTACTATGTAGTATGATCTGTCCCAAGGACGTTCTGTAGTTACTATGTAGTATGATCTGTCCCATGGACGTTCTGTAGTTACTATGTAGTATGATCTGTCCCATGGACGTTCTGTAGTTACTATGTAGTATGATCTGTCCCAAGGACGTTCTGTAGTTACTATGTAGTATGATCTGTCCCAAGGACGTTCTGTAGTTACTATGTAGTATGATCTGTCCCAAGGACGTTCTGTAGTTACTATGTAGTATGATCTGTCCCAGGGCGTTCTGTAGTTGGACGTTCTGTAGTTACTATGTAGTATGATCTGTCCCAAGGACGTTCTGTAGTTACTATGTAGTATGATCTGTCCCAAGGACGTTCTGTAGTTACTATGTAGTATGATCTGTCCCAAGGACGTTCTGTAGTTACTATGTAGTATGATCTGTCCCAGGACGTTCTGTAGTTACTATGTAATATGATCTGTCCCAAGGACGTTCTGTAGTTACTATGTAGTATGATCTGTCCCATGGACGTTCTGTAGTTACTATGTAGTATGAT
Source organism: Oncorhynchus keta (assembly GCF_023373465.1). Taxonomy (NCBI): domain Eukaryota; kingdom Metazoa; phylum Chordata; class Actinopteri; order Salmoniformes; family Salmonidae; genus Oncorhynchus; species Oncorhynchus keta. The sequence continues at coordinate 28,195,882 of NC_068456.1, forward strand.
CTGTCCCAAGGACGTTCTGTAGTTACTATGTAGTATGATCTGTCCCACGGACGTTCTGTAGTTACTATGTAGTATGATCTGTCCCAAGGACGTTCTGTAGTTACTATGTAGTATGATCTGTCCCATGGACGTTCTGTAGTTACTATGTAGTATGATCTGTCCCAAGGACGTTCTGTAGTTACTATGTAGTATGATCTGTCCCAAGGACGTTCTGTAGTTACTATGTAGTATGATCTGTCCCAAGGACGTTCTGTAGTTACTATGTAGTATGATCTGTCCCAAGGACGTTCTGTAGTTACTATGTAGTATGATCTGTCCCACGGACGTTCTGTAGTTACTATGTAGTATGATCTGTCCCAAGGACGTTCTGTAGTTACTATGTAGTATGATCTGTCCCAAGGACGTTCTGTAGTTACTATGTAGTATGATCTGTCCCAAGGACGTTCTGTAGTTACTATGTAGTATGATCTGTCCCAAGGACGTTCTGATCTGTAGTTACTATGTAGTATGATCTGTCCCATGGACGTTCTGTAGTTACTATGTAGTATGATCTGTCCCAAGGACGTTCTGTAGTTACTATGTAGTATGATCTGTCCCAAGGACGTTCTGTATGATCTGTAGGACGTTCTGTAGTTACTATGTAGTATGATCTGTCCCAAGGACGTTCTGTAGTTACTATGTAGTATGATCTGTCCCAAGGACGTTCTGTAGTTACTATGTAGTATGATCTGTCCCAAGGACGTTCTGTAGTTACTATGTAGTATGATCTGTCCCACAAGGACGTTCTGTAGTTACTATGTAGTATGATCTGTCCCAAGGACGTTCTGTAGTTACTATGTAGTATGATCTGTCCCAAGGACGTTCTGTAGTTACTATGTAGTATGATCTGTCCCAAGGACGTTCTGTAGTTACTATGTAGTATGATCTGTCCCACGGACGTTCTGTAGTTACTATGTAGTATGATCTGTCCCAAGGACGTTCTGTAGTTACTATGTAGTATGATCTGTCCCAAGGACGTTCTGTAGTTACTATGTAGTATGATCTGTCCCAAGGACGTTCTGTAGTTACTATGTAGTATGATCTGTCCCACGGACGTTCTGTAGTTACTATGTAATATGATCTGTCCCAAGGACGTTCTGTAGTTACTATGTAGTATGATCTGTCCCACGGACGTTCTGTAGTTACTATGTAGTATGATCTGTCCCAAGGACGTTCTGTAGTTACTATGTAGTATGATCTGTCCCAAGGACGTTCTGTAGTTACTATGTAGTATGATCTGTCCCAAGGACGTTCTGTAGTTACTATGTAGTATGATCTGTCCCAAGGACGTTCTGTAGTTACTATGTAGTATGATCTGTCCCAAGGACGTTCTGTAGTTACTATGTAGTATGATCTGTCCCAAGGACGTTCTGTAGTTACTATGTAGTATGATCTGTCCCAAGGACGTTCTGTAGTTACTATGTAGTATGATCTGTCCCAAGGACGTTCTGTAGTTACTATGTAGTATGATCTGTCCCAGGACGTTCTGTAGTTACTATGTAGTATGATCTGTCCCAAGGACGTTCTGTAGTTACTATGTAGTATGATCTGTCCCATGGACGTTCTGTAGTTACTATGTAATATGATCTGTCCCAAGGACGTTCTGTAGTTACTATGTAGTATGATCTGTCCCAAGGACGTTCTGTAGTTACTATGTAGTATGATCTGTCCCAAGGACGTTCTGTAGTTACTATGTAGTATGATCTGTCCCATGGACGTTCTGTAGTTACTATGTAGTATGATCTGTCCCAAGGACGTTCTGTAGTTACTATGTAGTATGATCTGTCCCAGGACGTTCTGTAGTTACTATGTAGTATGATCTGTCCCAAGGACGTTCTGTAGTTACTATGTAGTATGATCTGTCCCAAGGACGTTCTGTAGTTACTATGTAGTATGATCTGTCCCAGGTTCTGGACGTTCTGTAGTTACTATGTAGTATGATCTGTCCCACGGACGTTCTGTAGTTACTATGTAGTATGATCTGTCCCAAGGACGTTCTGTAGTTACTATGTAGTATGATCTGTCCCATGGACGTTCTGTAGTTACTATGTAGTATGATCTGTCCCAAGGACGTTCTGTAGTTACTATGTAGTATGATCTGTCCCAAGGACGTTCTGTAGTTACTATGTAGTATGATCTGTCCCAAGGACGTTCTGTAGTTACTATGTAGTATGATCTGTCCCAAGGACGTTCTGTAGTTACTATGTAGTATGATCTGTCCCACGGACGTTCTGTAGTTACTATGTAATATGATCTGTCCCAAGGACGTTCTGTAGTTACTATGTAGTATGTATGATCTGTCCCAAGGACGTTCTGTAGTTACTATGTAGTATGATCTGTCCCAAGGACGTTCTGTAGTTACTATGTAGTATGATCTGTCCCACGGACGTTCTGTAGTTACTATGTAGTATGATCTGTCCCAAGGACGTTCTGTAGTTACTATGTAGTATGATCTGTCCCAAGGACGTTCTGTAGTTACTATGTAGTATGATCTGTCCCAAGGACGTTCTGTAGTTACTATGTAATATGATCTGTCCCAAGGACGTTCTGTAGTTACTATGTAGTATGATCTGTCCCACGGACGTTCTGTGGAGTTACTATGTATGATATGATCTGTCCCAGGATCGTTCTGTAGTTACTATGTAGTATGATCTGTCCCAGGACGTTCTGTAGTTACTATGTAGTATGATCTGTCCCAAGGACGTTCTGTAGTTACTATGTAGTATGATCTGTCCCAAGGACGTTCTGTAGTTACTATGTAATATGATCTGTCCCAAGGACGTTCTGTAGTTACTATGTAGTATGATCTGTCCCACGGACGTTCTGTAGTTACTATGTAGTATGATCTGTCCCAAGGACGTTCTGTAGTTACTATGTAGTATGATCTGTCCCAAGGACGTTCTGTAGTTACTATGTAGTATGATCTGTCCCATGGACGTTCTGTAGTTACTATGTAGTATGATCTGTCCCATGGACGTTCTGTAGTTACTATGTAATATGATCTGTCCCAAGGACGTTCTGTAGTTACTATGTAGTATGATCTGTCCCATGGACGTTCTGTAGTTACTATGTAGTATGATCTGTCCCAAGGACGTTCTGTTCTAGTTACTATGTAGTATGATCTGTCCCATGGACGTTCTGTAGTTACTATGTAGTATGATCTGTCCCATGGACGTTCTGTAGTTACTATGTAGTATGATCTGTCCCAAGGACGTTCTGTAGTTACTATGTAGTATGATCTGTCCCAAGGACGTTCTGTAGTTACTATGTAATATGATCTGTCCCAGGACGTTCTGTAGTTACTATGTAGTATGATCTGTCCCATGGACGTTCTGTAGTTACTATGTAGTATGATCTGTCCCAAGGACGTTCTGTAGTTACTATGTAGTATGATCTGTCCCAAGGACGTTCTGTAGTTACTATGTAGTATGATCTGTCCCATGGACGTTCTGTAGTTACTATGTAGTATGATCTGTCCCATGGACGTTCTGTAGTTACTATGTAGTATGATCTGTCCCAGGACGTTCTGTAGTTACTATGTAGTATGATCTGTCCCAAGGACGTTCTGTAGTTACTATGTAGTATGATCTGTCCCAGGACGTTCTGTAGTTACTATGTAGTATGATCTGTCCCACGTTCTGGACGTTCTGTAGTTACTATGTAGTATGATCTGTCCCAGGACGTTCTGTAGTTACTATGTAGTATGATCTGTCCCAAGGACGTAGTTTCTGTAGTTACTATGTCCCAAACGTATGATCTGTCCCAAGGACGTTCTGTAGTTACTATGTAGTATGATCTGTCCCATAGGACGTTCTGTAGTTACTATGTAGTATGATCTGTCCCAAGGACGTCCCTTCACATGGATCAGTGAATCAGACGTTCTGTAGTTACTATGTAGTATGATCTGTCCCAAGGACGTTCTGTAGTTACTATGTAGTATGATCTGTCCCATGGACGTTCTGTAGTTACTATGTAGTATGATCTGTCCCATGGACGTTCTACTAGTTACTATGTAAGTATGATCTGTCCCTGTAGTTACTATGTAGTATGACGTTCTGTAGTTACTATGTAGTATGATCTGTCCCAAGGACGTTCTGTAGTTACTATGTAGTATGATCTGTCCCAAGGACGTTCTGTAGTTACTATGTAGTATGATCTGTCCCATGGACGTTCTGTAGTTACTATGTAGTATGATCTGTCCCATGGACGTTCTGTAGTTACTATGTAATATGATCTGTCCCAAGGACGTTCTGTAGTTACTATGTAGTATGATCTGTCCCATGGACGTTCTGTAGTTACTATGTAGTATGATCTGTCCCAAGGACGTTCTGTAGTTACTATGTAGTATGATCTGTCCCATGGACGTTCTGTAGTTACTATGTAGTATGATCTGTCCCAAGGACGTTCTGTAGTTACTATGTAGTATGATCTGTCCCAAGGACGTTCTGTAGTTACTATGTAGTATGATCTGTCCCAAGGACGTTCTGTAGTTACTATGTAGTATGATCTGTCCCATGGACGTTCTGTAGTTACTATGTAATATGATCTGTCCCAGGACGTTCTGTAGTTACTATGTAGTATGATCTGTCCCATGGACGTTCTGTAGTTACTATGTAGTATGATCTGTCCCAGGACGTTCTGTAGTTACTATGTAGTATGATCTGTCCCATGGACGTTCTGTAGTTACTATGTAATATGATCTGTCCCAAGGACGTTCTGTAGTTACTATGTAGTATGATCTGTCCCAAGGACGTTCTGTAGTTACTATGTAGTATGATCTGTCCCACGGACGTTCTGTAGTTACTATGTAGTATGATCTGTCCCACGGACGTTCTGTAGTTACTATGTAGTGAGTATGATCTGTCCCACGGACGTTCTGTAGTTACTATGTAGTATGATGTCTGTCCCAGTAGATCTGACGTTCTGTAGTTACTATGTAGTATGATCTGTCCCACGGACGTTCTGTAGTTACTATGTAGTATGATCTGTCCCAAGGACGTTCTGTAGTTACTATGTAGTATGATCTGTCCCAAGGACGTTCTGTAGTTACTATGTAGTATGATCTGTCCCAAGGACGTTCTGTAGTTACTATGTAGTATGATCTGTCCCAGGACGTTCTGTAGTTACTATGTAGTATGATCTGTCCCAGGACGTTCTGTAGTTACTATGTAGTATGATCTGTCCCACGGACGTTCTGTAGTTACTATGTAGTATGATCTGTCCCAAGGACGTTCTGTAGTTACTATGTAATATGATCTGCCCCAAGGACGTTCTGTAGTTACTATGTAGTATGATCTGTCCCAAGGACGTTCTGTAGTTACTATGTAGTATGATCTGTCCCAAGGACGTTCTGTAGTTACTATGTAGTATGATCTGTCCCAAGGACGTTCTGTAGTTACTATGTAGTATGATCTGTCCCAGGACGTTCTGTAGTTACTATGTAGTATGATCTGTCCCAAGGCGTTCGTTCTGTAGTTACTATGTAGTATGATCTGTCCCAAGGACGTTCTGTAGTTACTATGTAGTATGATCTGTCCCAAGGACGTTCTGTAGTTACTATGTAGTATGATCTGTCCCAAGGACGTTCTGTAGTTACTATGTAGTATGATCTGTCCCAGGACGTTCTGTAGTTACTATGTAGTATGATCTGTCCCAAGGACGTTCTGTAGTTACTATGTAGTATGATCTGTCCCAAGGACGTTCTGTAGTTACTATGTAGTATGATCTGTCCCAGGACGTTCTGTAGTTACTATGTAGTATGATCTGTCCCAAGGACGTTCTGTAGTTACTATGTAGTATGATCTGTCCCAAGGACGTTCTGTAGTTACTATGTAGTATGATCTGTCCCAAGGACGTTCTGTAGTTACTATGTAGTATGATCTGTCCCAAGGACGTTCTGTAGTTACTATGTAGTATGATCTGTCCCAAGGACGTTCTGTAGTTACTATGTAGTATGATCTGTCCCACAGGCGTTCTGTAGTTACTATGTAGTATGATCTGTCCCAAGGACGTTCTGTAGTTACTATGTAGTATGATCTGTCCCAAGGACGTTCTGTAGTTACTATGTAGTATGATCTGTCCCAAGGACGTTCTGTAGTTACTATGTAGTATGATCTGTCCCAAGGACGTTCTGTAGTTACTATGTAGTATGATCTGTCCCAAGGACGTTCTGTAGTTACTATGTAGTATGATCTGTCCCAAGGACGCGTTCTGTAGTTACTATGTAGTATGATCTGTCCCACGGACGTTCTGTAGTTACTATGTAGTATGATCTGTCCCAAGGACGTTCTGTAGTTACTATGTAATATGATCTGTCCCACGGACGTTCTGTAGTTACTATGTAGTATGATCTGTCCCAGGGCGTTCTGTAGTTACTATGTAATATGATCTGTCCCAAGGACGTTCTGTAGTTACTATGTAGTATGATCTGTCCCATGGACGTTCTGTAGTTACTATGTAATATGATCTGTCCCAAGGACGTTCTGTAGTTACTATGTAGTATGATCTGTCCCAAGGACGTTCTGTAGTTACTATGTAGTATGATCTGTCCCAAGGACGTTCTGTAGTTACTATGTAATATGATCTGTCCCAAGGACGTTCTGTAGTTACTATGTAGTATGATCTGTCCCAAGGACGTTCTGTAGTTACTATGTAGTATGATCTGTCCCAAGGACGTTCTGTAGTTACTATGTAGTATGATCTGTCCCAAGGACGTTCTGTAGTTACTATGTAGTATGATCTGTCCCAAGGACGTTCTGTAGTTACTATGTAGT
>NC_068456.1:28207693-28220193 GCF_023373465.1 Oncorhynchus keta
CACCACATGGTCGTCTTTAGAGAGGAGAGAGGCCGACACCACATGGTCGTCTTTAGAGAGGAGAGAGGCCGACACCACATGGTCGTCTTTAGAGAGGAGAGAGGCCGACACCACATGGTCGTCTTTAGAGAGGAGAGAGGCCGACACCACATGGTCGTCTTTAGAGAGGAGAGAGGCCGACACCACATGGTCGTCTTTAGAGAGGAGAGAGGCCGACACCACATGGTCGTCTTTAGAGAGGAGAGAGGCCGACACCACATGGTCGTCTTTAGAGAGGAGAGAGGCCGACACCACATGGTCGTCTTTAGAGAGGAGAGAGGCCGACACCACATGGTCGTCTTTAGAGAGGAGAGAGGCCGACACCACATGGTCGTCTTTAGAGAGGAGAGAGGCCGACACCACATGGTCGTCTTTAGAGAGGAGAGAGGCCGACACCACATGGTCGTCTTTAGAGAGGAGAGAGGCCGACACCACATGGTCGTCTTTAGAGAGGAGAGAGGCCGACACCACATGGTCGTCTTTAGAGAGGAGAGAGGCCGACACCACATGGTCGTCTTTAGAGAGGAGAGAGGCCGACACCACATGGTCGTCTTTAGAGAGGAGAGAGGCCGACACCACATGGTCGTCTTTAGAGAGGAGAGAGGCCGACACCACATGGTCGTCTTTAGAGAGGAGAGAGGCCGACACCACATGGTCTTCTTTAGAGAGGAGAGAGGCCGACGCCACATGGTCGTCTTTAGAGAGGAGAGAGGCCGACGCCACATGGTCGTCTTTAGAGAGGAGAGAGGCCGACGCCACATGGTCGTCTTTAGAGAGGAGAGAGGCCGACACCACATGTTCGTCTTTAGAGAGGAGAGAGGCCGACACCACATGGTCGTCTTTAGAGAGGAGAGAGGCCGACACCACATGGTCGTCTTTAGAGAGGAGAGAGGCCGACACCACATGGTCGTCTTTAGAGAGGAGAGAGGCCGACACCACATGGTCGTCTTTAGAGAGGAGAGAGGCCGACACCACATGGTCGTCTTTAGAGAGGAGAGAGGCCGACACCACATGGTCGTCTTTAGAGAGGAGAGAGGCCGACACCACATGGTCGTCTTTAGAGAGGAGAGAGGCCGACACCACATGGTCGTCTTTAGAGAGGAGAGAGGCCGACACCACATGGTCGTCTTTAGAGAGGAGAGAGGCCGACACCACATGGCCGTCTTTAGAGAGGAGAGAGGCCGACACCACATGGCCGTCTTTAGAGAGGAGAGAGGCCGACACCACATGGTCGTCTTTAGAGAGGAGAGAGGCCGACACCACATGGTCGTCTTTAGAGAGGAGAGAGGCCGACACCACATGGTCGTCTTTAGAGAGGAGAGAGGCCGACACCACATGGTCGTCTTTAGAGAGGAGAGAGGCCGACACCACATGGTCGTCTTTAGAGAGGAGAGAGGCCGACACCACATGGTCGTCTTTAGAGAGGAGAGAGGCCGACACCACATGGTCGTCTTTAGAGAGGAGAGAGGCCGACACCACATGGTCGTCTTTAGAGAGGAGAGAGGCCGACACCACATGGTCGTCTTTAGAGAGGAGAGAGGCCGACACCACATGGTCGTCTTTAGAGAGGAGAGAGGCCGACACCACATGGTCGTCTTTAGAGAGGAGAGAGGCCGACACCACATGGTCGTCTTTAGAGAGGAGAGAGGCCGACACCACATGGTCGTCTTTAGAGAGGAGAGAGGCCGACACCACATGGTCGTCTTTAGAGAGGAGAGAGGCCGACACCACATGGTCGTCTTTAGAGAGGAGAGAGGCCGACACCACATGGTCGTCTTTAGAGAGGAGAGAGGCCGACACCACATGGTCGTCTTTAGAGAGGAGAGAGGCCGACACCACATGGTCGTCTTTAGAGAGGAGAGAGGCCGACACCACATGGTCGTCTTTAGAGAGGAGAGAGGCCGACACCACATGGACGTCTTTAGAGAGGAGAGAGGCCGACACCACATGGCCGTCTTTAGAGAGGAGAGAGGCCGACACCACATGGTCGTCTTTAGAGAGGAGAGAGGCCGACACCACATGGTCGTCTTTAGAGAGGAGAGAGGCCGACACCACATGGTCGTCTTTAGAGAGGAGAGAGGCCGACACCACATGGTCGTCTTTAGAGAGGAGAGAGGCTTTAGAGAGGACACCACATGGTCGTCTTTAGAGAGGAGAGAGGCCGACACCACATGGTCGTCTTTAGAGAGGAGAGAGGCCGACACCACATGGTCGTCTTTAGAGAGGAGAGAGGCCGACACCACATGGTCGTCTTTAGAGAGGAGAGAGGCCGACACCACATGGTCGTCTTTAGAGAGGAGAGAGGCCGACACCACATGGTCGTCTTCAGAGAGGAGAGAGGCCGACACCACATGGTCTTCTTTAGAGAGGAGAGAGGCCGATACCACATGGTCGTCTTTAGAGAGGAGAGAGGCCGATACCACATGGTCGTCTTTAGAGAGGAGAGAGGCCGATACCACATGGTCGTCTTTAGAGAGGAGAGAGGCCGACACCACATGGTCGTCTTTAGAGAGGACAGAGGCCGACACCACATGGTCTTCTTTAGAGAGGAGAGAGGCCGACACCACATGGTCGTCTTTAGAGAGGAGAGAGGCCGACACCACATGGTCGTCTTTAGAGAGAGAGAGAGGCCGACACCACATGGTCTTCTTTAGAGAGGAGAGAGGCCGACACCACATGGTCGTCTTTAGAGAGGAGAGAGGCCGACACCACATGGTCGTCTTTAGAGAGGAGAGAGGCCGACACCACATGGTCGTCTTTAGAGAGGAGAGAGGCCGACACCACATGGCCGTCTTTAGAGAGGAGAGAGGCCGACACCACATGGTCGTCTTTAGAGAGGAGAGAGGCTGACACCACATGGCCTTCTTTAGAGAGGAGAGAGGCCGACACCACATGGTCGTCTTTAGAGAGGAGAGAGGCCGACACCACATGGCCGTCTTTAGAGAGGAGAGAGGCCGATACCACATGGTCTTCTTTAGAGAGGAGAGAGGCCGATACCACATGGTCTTCTTTAGAGAGGAGAGAGGCCGACACCACATGGTCACCTTTAGAGAGGAGAGAGGCCGACACCACTTGGTCTTCTTTAGAGAGGAGAGAGGCCGACACCACATGGTCACCTTTAGAGAGGGAGAGGCCGACACCACATGGCCGTCTTCAGAGAGGAGAGAGGCCGACACCACATGGTCTTCTTTAGAGAGGAGAGAGGCCGATACCACATGGTCTTCTTTAGAGAGGAGAGAGGCCGATACCACATGGTCGTCTTTAGAGAGGACAGAGGCCGATACCACATGGTCGTCTTTAGAGAGGAGAGAGGCCGACACCACATGGTCGTCTTTAGAGAGGACAGAGGGAGGATAGAAGGGGCTGAGAAAGTGAGGGGAAAGGAAGAGAAGTTTCTGGGAGAGAGTGAAAGAGAGAAAAGAGGAGGATCTGAGTGAGAGAGAAACATATGTTTCCCATGCCAATAAAGCCCTTTAAATTGAAATTGAACTTGAAAAGAAGAGAGAGATGGATAGAAATGAGAGAGATTGCTTTGGCAATGTAAACATATGTTTCCCATGCCAATAAAGCCCTTTGAATTGAATTGAGAGAGAGAAAGAGAGAGAGAGAGAGAGAGAGAGAGAGAGAGAGAGAGAGAGAGAGAGAGAGAGAGAGAGAGAGAGAGAGAGAGAGAAAGCGAGAGAGAGAGAGAGACAGTGGCGGAATACCTGACCACTGTGACTGACCCAAACTTAAGGAAAACTGACTATGTACAGACTCAGTGAGCATAGCCTTGCTATTGAGAAAAGCCGCCGTAGGCAGAACTGGCTCTCAAGAGAAGACAGGCTATGTGCACACTGCCCACAAAATGAGGTGGAAACTGAGCTGCACTTCCTAACCTTCAGCCAAATGTATGACCATATTAGATTACACAAATCCACAAAGAATTCAAAAACAAACCCAATTTTGATAAACTCCCATATCTACTGGGTGAAATACCACAGTGTGCCATCACAGCAGCAAGATTTGTGACCTGTTGCCACAAGAATAGGGCAACCAGTGAAGAACCAACACCATTGTAAATACAACCCATATTTATGTTTATTTATTTTCCCTTTTGTACTTTAACTATTTGCACATCTCTACAACACTGTATAAAGACATTATATGACATTTGAAATGTCTTTATTATTTTGGAACTTCTATAAATACAAATCGCTTTCTTTACGTGATAACTATTTGTCTTTTTCTTGTCTTCAAATCCCTGCCAAAAGTCAGGTGACCTAAGCGCTTCCCAATATGGAGTTGCAGGTCATGTTTGTGCATATCTCTCCTATGTGCAAACCATTATGGCAGTCATTTTACTTAAGGCCCTCGATTTACAAATACAAATCAAAAGGTGTTTGTTTGTGGATAGGGAATTGCATTTGTGGAAAGTGATTTACATTTGTGGATTGGTGATTTACATTTGTGGATTGGTGATTTACATTTGAGGATTGGTGATTTACATTTGTGGATTGGTGATTTAAAGTTGAGGATTGGTGATTTACATTTGTGGATTGGTGATTTACATTTGTGGATTGGTGATTTACATTTGTGGATTGGTGATTTACATTTGTGGATTGGTGATTTACATTTGAGGATTGGTGATTTACATTTGTGGATTGGTGATTTACATTTGTGGATTGGTGATTTACATTTGAGGATTGGTGATTTACATTTGAGGATTGGTGATTTACATTTGTGGATTGGAGATTTACATTTGAGGATTGGTGATTTACATTTGTGGATTGGTGATTTACATTTGAGGATTGGTGATTTACATTTGAGGATTGGTGATTTACATTTGAGGATTGGTGATTTACATTTGTGGATTGGTGATTTACATTTGTGGATTGGTGATTTACATTTGTGGATTGGTGATTTACATTTGTGGATTGGTGATTTACATTTGAGGATTGGTGATTTACATTTGTGGATTGGTGATTTAAAGTTGAGGATTGGTGATTTACATTTGTGGATTGGAGATTTACATTTGTGGATTGGTGATTTACATTTGTGGATTGGTGATTTACATTTGAGGATTGGTGATTTACATTTGTGGATTGGTGATTTACATTTGTGGATTGGTGATTTACATTTGAGGATTGGTGATTTACATTTGAGGATTGGTGATTTACATTTGAGGATTGGTGATTTACATTTGTGGATTGGTGATTTACATTTGTGGATTGGTGATTTACATTTGAGGATTGGTGATTTACATTTGTGGATTGGTGATTTACATTTGAGGATTGGTGATTTACATTTGAGGATTGGTGATTTACATTTGAGGATTGGTGATTTACATTTGTGGATTGGTGATTTACATTTGAGGATTGGTGATTTACATTTGTGGATTGGTGATTTACATTTGAGGATTGGTGATTTACATTTGTGGATTGGTGATTTACATTTGTGGATTGGTGATTTACATTTGAGGATTGGTGATTTACATTTGTGGATTGGTGATTTACATTTGTGGATTGGTGATTTACATTTGTGGATTGGTGATTTACATTTGAGGATTGGTGATTTACATTTGTGGATTGGTGATTTACATTTGAGGATTGGTGATTTACATTTGAGGATTGGTGATTTACATTTGTGGATTGGTGATTTACATTTGAGGATTGGTGATTTACATTTGTGGATTGGTGATTTACATTTGTGGATTGGTGATTTACATTTGTGGATTGGTGATTTACATTTGTGGATTGGTGATTTACATTTGAGGATTGGTGATTTACATTTGAGGATTGGTGATTTACATTTGAGGATTGGTGATTTACATTTGAGGATTGGTGATTTACATTTGTGGATTGGTGATTTACATTTGTGGATTGGTGATTTACATTTGTGGATTGGTGATTTACATTTGTGAATTGGTGATATACATTTGAGGATTGGTGATTTACATTTGAGGATTGGTGATTTACATTTGAGGATTGGAGATTTACATTTGAGGATTGGTGATATACATTTGTGGATTGGAGATTTACATTTGTGGATTGGAGATTTACATTTGTGGATTGGAGATTTACATTTGTGGATTGGAGATTTACATTTGTGAATTGGTGATATACATTTGTGGATTGGTGATTTACATTTGTGGATTGGTGATTTACATTTGAGGATTGGTGATTTACATTTGTGGATTGGTGATTTACATTTGTGGATTGGTGATTTACATTTGAGGATTGGTGATTTACATTTGAGGATTGGTGATTTACATTTGAGGATTGGTGATTTACATTTGTGGATTGGTGATTTACATTTGTGGATTGGTGATTTACATTTGTGGATTGGTGATTTACATTTGTGGATTGGTGATTTACATTTGTGGATTGGTGATTTACATTTGAGGATTGGTGATTTACATTTGAGGATTGGTGATTTACATTTGAGGATTGGAGATTTACATTTGAGGATTGGTGATTTACATTTGTGGATTGGTGATTTACATTTGTGGATTGGAGATTTACATTTGAGGATTGGTGATTTACATTTGAGGATTGGTGATTTACATTTGTGGATTGGTGATTTACATTTGTGGATTGGAGATTTACATTTGAGGATTGGTGATTTACATTTGTGGATTGGTGATTTACATTTGAGGATTGGTGATTTACATTTGAGGATTGGTGATTTACATTTGAGGATTGGTGATTTACATTTGAGGATTGGTGATTTACATTTGAGGATTGGTGATTTACATTTGTGGATTGGTGATTTACATTTGTGGATTGGTGATTTACATTTGTGGATTGGTGATTTACATTTGTGGATTGGTGATTTACATTTGAGGATTGGTGATTTACATTTGAGGATTGGTGATTTACATTTGAGGATTGGTGATTTACATTTGTGGATTGGTGATTTACATTTGAGGATTGGTGATTTACATTTGAGGATTGGTGATTTACATTTGAGGATTGGTGATTTACATTTGTGGATTGGTGATTTACATTTGTGGATTGGTGATTTACATTTGAGGATTGGTGATTTACATTTGTGGATTGGTGATTTACATTTGTGGATTGGTGATTTACATTTGTGGATTGGTGATTTACATTTGAGGATTGGTGATTTACATTTGAGGATTGGTGATTTACATTTGAGGATTGGTGATTTACATTTGAGGATTGGTGATTTACATTTGTGGATTGGTGATTTACATTTGAGGATTGGTGATTTACATTTGTGGATTGGTGATTTACATTTGTGGATTGGTGATTTACATTTGTGGATTGGTGATTTACATTTGTGGATTGGTGATTTACATTTGAGGATTGGTGATTTACATTTGAGGATTGGTGATTTACATTTGAGGATTGGTGATTTACATTTGAGGATTGGTGATTTACATTTGTGGATTGGTGATTTACATTTGTGGATTGGTGATTTACATTTGTGGATTGGTGATTTACATTTGAGGATTGGTGATTTACATTTGAGGATTGGTGATTTACATTTAAGGATTGGTGATTTACATTTGAGGATTGGTGATTTACATTTGAGGATTGGAGATTTACATTTGTGGTTTGGAGATTTAAATTTGTGGATTGGTGATATACATTTGTGGATTGGAGATTTACATTTGTGGATTGGAGATTTACATTTGTGAATTGGTGATATACATTTGTGGATTGGTGATTTACATTTGAGGATTGGTGATTTACATTTGAGGATTGGAGATTTACATTTGAGGATTGGTGATTTACATTTGTGGATTGGTGATTTACATTTGAGGATTGGTGATTTACATTTGTGGATTGGAGATTTACATTTGTGGATTGGAGATTTACATTTGTGGATTGGAGATTTACATTTGTGGATTGGTGATATACATTTGTGGATTGGTGATATACATTTGTGGATTGGTGATTTACATTTGAGGATTGGTGATTTACATTTGAGGATTGGAGATTTACATTTGAGGATTGGTGATATACATTTGTGGATTGGAGATTTACATTTGTGGATTGGAGATTTACATTTGTGGATTGGAGATTTACATTTGTGGATTGGAGATTTACATTTGTGAATTGGTGATATACATTTGTGGATTGGTGATTTACATTTGTGGATTGGAGATTTACATTTGTGGATTGGAGATTTACATTTGAGGATTGGAGATTTACATTTGTGGATTGGAGATTTACATTTGTGGATTGGAGATTTACATTTGTGGATTGGAGATTTACATTTGTGGATTGGAGATTTACATTTGTGAATTGGTGATATACATTTGTGAATACTTGTGGCATAATATTGATCCCATATAGGCCCTATATGTGCCACTAATCCTGTAGACCAGGAAGTAGAGAGTTGCAGGAGCTGAACCACAGTGTGCTGCTGCTACACTTCTAGAAATGAAGTCAACCACCTGACTGTCTTTGGCGTTTCACACTGCTGGGTCATGTTCTTTATGATATGCAACAGAAAACACATGAAAACATTTTGCAATGGAAAACAAAAATGAGGGCTCATTGTACAAGTGCAGCTTGTCCCTACTTGTTTCAGTCCGTTTTCTTCCGTATGGTGTCTAATGAACACGAACAAGCATGAAAAGTGTGTTATGGTTTAGGGAGGATTAGATTATGTCATGTTATGGTTTAGGGAGGATTAGATTATGTCATGTTATGGTTTAGGGTGGATTAGATTATGTCATGTTATGGTTTAGGGAGGATTAGATTATGTCATGTTATGGTTTAGGGAGGATTAGATTATGTCATGTTATGGTTTAGGGAGGATTAGATTATGTCATGTTATGGTTTAGGGAGGATTAGATTATGTCATGTTATGGTTTAGGGTGGATTAGATTATGTCATGTTATGGTTTAGGGAGGATTAGATTATGTCATGTTATGGTTTAGGGAGGATTAGATTATGTCATGTTATGGTTTAGGGAGGATTAGATTATGTCATGTTATGGTTTAGGGAGGATTAGATTATGTCATGTTATGGTTTAGGGAGGATTAGATTATGTCATGTTATGGTTTAGGGAGGATTAGATTATGTCATGTTGTGGTTTAGGGAGGATTAGATTATGTCATGTTGTGGTTTAGGGAGGATTAGATTATGTCATGTTATGGTTTAGGGTGGATTAGATTCTGTCATGTTGAGGATTAGATTATGTCATGTTATGGTTTAGGGAGGATTAGATTATGTCATGTTGAGGATTAGATTATGTCATGTTATGGTTTAGGGAGGATTAGATTCTGTCATGTTATGGTTTAGGGAGGATTAGATTATGTCATGTTGAGGATTAGATTATGTCATGTTATGGTTTAGGGAGGATTAGATTCTGTCATGTTATGGTTTAGGGAGGATTAGATTATGTCATGTTATAGTTTAGGGAGGATCAGATTATGTCATGTTGTGGTTTAGGGAGGATTAGATTATGTCATGTTATGGTTTAGGGTGGATTAGATTCTGTCATGTTATGGTTTAGGGAGGATTAGATTCTGTCATGTTATGGTTTAGGGAGGATTAGATTATGTCATGTTATGGTTTAGGGAGGATTAGATTATGTCATGTTATGGTTTAGGGAGGATTAGATTATGTCATGTTGTGGTTTAGGGAGGATTAGATTCTGTCATGTTATGGTTTAGGGAGGATTAGATTATGTCATGTTATGGTTTAGGGAGGATTAGATTCTGTCATGTTGTGGTTTAGGGAGGTTTAGATTCTGTCATGTTGTGGTTTAGGGAGGATTAGATTCTGTCATGTTATGGTTTAGGGAGGATTAGATTCTGTCATGTTGTGGTTTAGGGAGGATTAGATTATGTCATGTTGTGGTTTAGGGAGGATTAGATTATGTCATGTTATGGTTTAGGGTGGATTAGATTATGTCATGTTGTGGTTTAGGGAGGATTAGATTATGTCATGTTGTGGTTTAGGGTGGATTAGATTATGTCATGTTGTGGTTTAGGGAGGATTAGATTATGTCATGTTGTGGTTTAGGGAGGATTAGATTATGTCATGTTATGGTTTAGGGTGGATTAGATTATGTCATGTTGTGGTTTAGGGAGGATTAGATTCTGTCATGTTATGGTTTAGGGAGGATTAGATTATGTCATGTTATGGTTTAGGGAGGATTAGATTATGTCATGTTGTGGTTTAGGGTGGATTAGATTATGTCATGTTGAGGATTAGATTATGTCATGTTATAGTTTAGGGAGGATTAGATTCTGTCATGTTGTGGTTTAGGGAGGATTAGATTATGTCATGTTGTGGTTTAGGGAGGATTAGATTATGTCATGTTATGGTTTAGGGAGGATTAGATTATGTCATGTTATGGTTTAGGGAGGATTAGATTCTGTCATGTTATGGTTTAGGGAGGATTAGATTATGTCATGTTATGGTTTAGGGAGGATTAGATTATGTCATGTTATGGTTTAGGGAGGATTAGATTCTGTCATGTTATGGTTTAGGGAGGATTAGATTCTGTCATGTTATGGTTTAGGGTGGATTAGATTCTGTCATGTTATGGTTTAGGGTGGATGAGATTCTGTCATGTTATGGTTTAGGGTGGATTAGATTCTGTCATGTTATGGTTTAGGGTGGATTAGATTATGTCATGTTATGGTTTAGGGTCGATTCTGTCATGTTTTGTGTATATTGGTTGGAGAAGTAAAAGTTTAGAGAAATCACAGCCAGAAAACACAGTTTAGATAATATATTTTTTTAGATAATATCGTTATAAAACAAATACTTTGAATTTTTTTTTTTAACAAAGACGCTTTCTCACAGCTTTATGACAGAGTTGATAAAAAGCAAGCATAAGGAGACTACAGAGGCTCGGACAAACAAGTGTTTGCAGTTTGAACTGATATCAGGTGACTTGGAGGAATCGTTGGAGCTGTGACTGATGCTAGACAGACAGGGGTGTGTGCTTTGCATTACAGTCAGGGTTCATTAAGATGCAAAACAATTAATCCAGGGATATGTACTGGTCTCTCATGCGATGTCATCTCAGGGTAATTCGATTTTCTGTCTAACGTTGATCCTTTCCACCACCATATGAATAGAATAGAATACATGCATTAGGCCTCATTTAATTAATAAACTATTCCATCATGTTGTATTAGCCATTTACAAACAGCTCTTTAAATAACTTGTTTACTACACCCAGTGTGTGAATGGCATTTAAAGGGTTATTATCACAGCCAGACCCAGCTCAGAACTGTCTGTCCTCAGCTCCAGTCCGATGCGTGTGGATAGTCCGGTCCACAGTTTGCGTGTTTCTCCGCATGTGTAGGGGCTAGGGTAAAAGCCTACATAGCAGCTTCTTTGTTTAGGAGGGACTAGGCATGGGAGATCATTTACAAGCCGCTAACGCCCTCACCCCATTGGCTGACGGGGCTCAGTCTGCGTCTGCGAGAGGCATGCAGTGTGAGCGTGTGTCTGTGTGTGTATGTCTGTGTGTGTATGTCTGTGTGTGTATGTCTGTGTGTTTATGTGTGTGCATGTGTGCGTGTCTGCGGCAGCAGCAACTGTTCTCGACACAGCGTCTGTCTTGCAGGCAGGCAGGCAGCCTCTCTCTGCTCTGGCGATGGTAGTAGAGAGCTCAGCTCTCCTCTCAGAGACTGATGTAGTAGTAGTCAGCTATACTTCTATCTAGAGGCTGAGGGGAGCAAAGCAAATCAAGATGGCCACCGGTACCTTGTAGGAATATAATGCTACCCAAACTGGAGGCTCAGTCTCTGAGGACAGACAAGGTAAAGCTGCCTGAGCCGTTAGCCCTGGAGTCTATTGTCTAGCTCCAGACAGATAGTGATACAGTACAGTAGCCTAGCAGGAGACGAGCCCTGGCTGTTGGGCTGCTGGTTTCAGGATGCCAGGATACAAACAATGTACTGTATGAAAGGTGCTTTACAGTGGAATGTATTATTATTATGATGACTATCTCTGCTGTTTAGCTGTGTTTTGTGTACTGTGTTTGTATTTGGAAACAGTTTCAGGATACAACTATGAGAATACAAACATTGTATGAAAGACTTGATACAAGTAGAGTTGATTGTTACTATTACTATTTGTGTTGGGCTGTGCAACCTCTAAATCACGAACGACGTGTGTGTGTGTGTGTGTGTGTGTGTGTGTGTGTGTGTGTGTGTGTGTGTGTGTGTGTGTGTGTGTGTGTGTGTGTGTGTGTGTGTGTGTGTGTGTGTGTGTGTGTGTGTGTGTGTGTGTGTGTGTGTGTGTGTTGTGTGTATATCTGTGTATATATCTGTGTGTGTGTGTGTTGTGTGGGGTGGGGTTGTGTTTCCAGGTGGGGTGCAAGGACGTGGCCAAACCAGCATTAAAGAAACCAGTTTCCACGGTAACAGACACCCTTCTCTTTTTTAGCCATGGTAGTGCAAGGGTCCTTCTGTGTCCTTCTTTCTTTCTCTCTCATTTCTTTTACAGTCATGTGTCTGCACCTGCTGTTCCTCAGAG
>NC_068456.1:28225193-28440193 GCF_023373465.1 Oncorhynchus keta
TCAGCAGCAGCCAAGATGTTGCCTCAGCCTCCTCTCCCACCATCAGCAGCAACTGCAGCTGTATGTTCTTAGTAGTAAGGGAGGGTCACGAGACGAGGAGGAGAGGAGGGGTGTTGTTCTGAATACTATATGACTGTAAATAGAATAGTGGTTTTACTATATGCATTGGGAGGTTCATTAAGCAATAAGGCCAGAGGAGGTGTGGTATATAGCCAATATACCACGGCTAAGGGATGTTCTTACGTGCGACGCAACACAGAGAGACTGGACACAGCTTGGTATATTGACCATATATCACAAACCCTGTTGTAGGGTTTGTAAGGTTGTTGAGTACAATCAACCATATGCTTTTCAGGTATCACCATTGGATAAGCAAGTCTGGTTTTGCACAGGAACAGAGATGTGATGATGATGTGTGCTAAAGCTATGCCAGAAACAGCAGCAACACACACCCTAGTGTGTCTTATTGGCCCAATCAATCCCCTAGACTCTATAGCAGTGTTTCTCAACTCCTGTTTGCATTTTTGTTCCAGCCTTGTACTAAAACACCTAATTCAACTTATTCAACTAGGGTTGAGTCAGTTGTGTTAGTAGTGGGTGAGAACAAGGATGTGACCTAGACCAGAGGGCTGGTGGCAGCTGTCCTTTCTCACTGTAGACCTGGAGTTTATCAAACAGAGTGAGCATGCTGGGTAGTGTAGTCTATAAAGAGTGTATAAACGGTGAGTTAAATGGCAGTTCAGATGAGGTAATCAAGTAGCGTACATCCACCCACCTCCTGGCTCTCTGTAGTTAGAACACTTCATTAGCTTTACATAAAACAGATCGGTGACACATGCCCATGCACACACACACACACACACACACACACACACACACACACACACACACACACACACACACACACACACACACACACACACACACACACACACACACACACACACACACACACACACACACACAAAGCAATACGGTACAGTAAATGTCAGTTAGTAGTAATCAGATCATACAGCATATACAGTATATTAGAATAATAACTTTAACAACTGAAGAAAGAAATTCCACAGCTTCTATAAGATCTCCAGAGGCAAAGCTCTCCCAACTGCCACTTTCTATCTCTCTACTCTCACTCTTTCCTCTCTCTCTCTGTCTCTCTCTCTCTCTCTCTCTCTCTCTCTCTCTCTCTCTCTCTCTCTCTCTCTCTCTCTCTCTCTCTCTCTCTCTCTCTCTCTCTCTCTCTCTCTCTCTCTCTCTCTCTCTCTCTCTCTCTCTCTCTCTCTCTCTCTCTCTCTCTCTCTTCTCTCTCTCTCTCAATGTTTCCTCCCTCACCTTCTCTCAATGTTCCTCCCTCACCTTCTTTGTTCCTCCCTCATCTTCTCTCTGTTCTTCCCTCACCTTCTCTCAATGTTCCTCCCTCACCTTCTTTGTTCCTCCCTCATCTTCTCTCTGTTCTTCCCTCACCTTCTCTCAATGTTCTTCCCTCACCTTCTCTCAATGTTCCTCCCTCACCTTCTCTCTGTTCCTCCTTCACCTTCTCTCAATCTTTTACCTCAATCACCTTCTCTCTGTTCCTCCCTCACCTTCTCTCTGTTCTTCCCTCACCTTCTCTCTGTTCCTCACTCACCTTCTCTGTTCCTCCCTCACCTTCTCTGTTCCTCCCTCACCTTCTCTCTGTTCCTCCCTCACCTTCTCTCTCTGTTCTTCCCTCACCTTCTCTCTGTTCTTCCCTCACCTTCTCTCTGTTCTTCCCTCACCTTCTCTCTGTTCCTCCCTCACCTTCTCTGTTCCTCCCTCACCTTCTCTGTTCCTCCCTCACCTTATCTCTGTTCCTCCCTCACCTTCTCTCAATGTTCCTCCCTCACCTTCTCTCAATGTTTCTCCTTCACCTTCTCTCAATGTTTCCTCCCTCACCTTCTCTCAATGTTCCTCCCTCACCTTCACTCAATGTTTCTCCTTCACCTTCTCTCAATGTTTCCTCCTTCACCTTCTCTCAATTTTTCCTTCCTCACCTTCTCTAAATGTTTCAAATCAAATCAAAATCAATGTATTTATATAGCCCTTAGTACATCAGCTGATATCTCAAAGTGCTGTACAGAAACCCAGCCTAAAACCCCAAACAGCAAGCAAACAGCAAGCAATGCAGGTGTAGAAGCACGGTGTCTAGGAAAAACTCCCTAGGAAACCTAGGAAGAAACCTAGAGAGGAACCAGGCTGTGGGGTGGCCAGTCCTCTTCTGGCTGTGCCGGGTGGAGATTATAACAGAACATGGCCAAGATGTTCAAATGTTCATCAATGACCAGCATGGTCCAATAATAATAAGGCAGAACAGTTGAAACTGGAGCAGCAGCACGGCCAGGTGGACTGGGGACAGCAAGGAGTCATCATGTCAGGTAGTCCTGAGGCATGGTCCTAGGGCTCAGGTCCTCAGAGAGAGAGAAAGAAAGAGAGAATTAGAGAGAGCACACTTAAATTCACACAGGACACCGAATAGGACAGGAGAAGTACTCCAGATATAACAAACTGACCCTAGCCCCCCGACACATAAACTACTGCAGCATAAATACTGGAGGCTGAGACAGGAGGAGTTTCCTCCCTCACCTTCTCTTTGTTCCTCCCTCACCTTCTCTCTGTTCCTCCCTCACATTCTCTCTGTTCCTCACTCACCTTCTCTCTCTGTTCTTCCCTCAGCTTCTCTCTGTTCCTCCCTCACCTTCTATCTGTTCCTCCCTCACCGTCTCTCAATGTCCCTCCCTCACCTCTCTGTTCCTCCCTCACCTTAACTCTGTTCCTCCCTCACCTTCTCTCAATGTTTCCTCTCTCACCTTCTCTCTCTGCTCCCTCAACTTCACTCTGTTCCTCCCACACCTTCTCTCAATGGGGCGGCAGGGTAGCCTAGTGGTTAGAGCGTTGAACTAGTAACCGGAAGGTTGCAAGTTCAAACCCCCGAGCCGACAAGGTACAAATCTGTCGTTCTGCCCCTGAACAGGCAGTTAACCCACTGTTCCTAGGCCGTTATTGAAAATAAGAATTTGTTCTAAACTAAAAAATAAATAAAAATAAAAATGTTCTTCTCTCAATGTTCTTCCCTCAACTTCTCTCTGTTCTTCCCTCACCTTCTCTCAATGTTCCTCCCTCAACATTCTCTAAATGTTTCCTCCCTCACCTTCTCTCTGTTCCTCTTTCAACTTCTCTCAATGTTCCTCCCTCACCTTCTCTCAAACTTCCTCCCTCACCTTCTCTCAATGTTCCTCCCTCACCTTCTCTCTCTGTTCCTCCCTCACCTTCTCTCAATGTTCCTCCCTCACCTACTCTAAAGGTTTTACCTCCCTCACCTTCTCTCAATGTTTCCTCCCTCACCTTCTCAATGTTCCTCCCTCACCTTCTCTCTCTGTTCCTCCCTCACCTTCTCTCAATGTTCCTCCCTCACCTTCTCTCTCTGTTCGTCCCTCACCTTCACTCTGTTCCTCCCTCACCTTCTCTCAATGTTTCCTCCTTCACCTTCTCTCAATGTTCTTCTCTCAATCTTCCTTCCTCACTTTATCTCAATGTTCCTCCCTCACCTTCTCTCTGTTCCTCCTTCACCTTCTCTCAATGTTTTATATCTCCCTCACCTTCTGTCAATGTTCCTCCCTAACCTTTTCTCAATGTTTCCTCCCTCACCTTCTCTCAATATTCCTCCGTCACCTTCTCTCAATGTTCCTCCCTCACCTTCTCTCTCTGTTCCTCCCTCACCTTCTCTCAATGTTCCTCCCTCACTTTCTCTCAATGTTTCCTCCCTCACCTTCTCTCTCTGTTCCTCCCTCAACTTCACTCTGTTCCTCCCTCACCTTCTCTCAATGGGGCGGCAGGGTAGCCTAGTGGTTAGAGCGTTGAACTAGTAACCGGAAGGTTGCAAGTTCAAACCCCCGAGCCGACAAGGTACAAATCTGTCGTTCTGCCCCTGAACAGGCAGTTAACCCACTGTTCCTAGGCCGTTATTGAAAATAAGAATTTGTTCTAAACTAAAAAATAAATAAAAGTAAAAATGTTCTTCTCTCAATGTTCTTCCCTCAACTTCTCTCTGTTCTTCCCTCACCTTCTCTCAATGTTCCTCCCTCACCTTCTCTCAATGTCCCTCCCTCAACATTCTCTAAATGTTTCCTCCCTCACCTTCTCTCTGTTCCTCTTTCACCTTCTCTCAATGTTCCTCCCTCACCTTCTCTCTCTATTCCTCCCTCACCTTCTCTCAAACTTCCTCCCTCACCTTCTCTCAATGTTCCTCCCTCACCTTCTCTCTCTGTTCCTCCCTCACCTTCTCTCAATGTTCCTCCCTCACCTACTCTAAAGGTTTTACCTCCCTCACCTTCTCTCAATGTTTCCTCCCTCACCTTCTCAATGTTCCTCCCTCACCTTCTCTCTCTGTTCGTCCCTCACCTTCACTCTGTTCCTCCCTCACCTTCTCTCAATGTTTCCTCCTTCACCTTCTCTCAATGTTCTTCTCTTAATCTTCCTTCCTCACTTTATCTCAATGTTCCTCCCTCACCTTCTCTCTGTTCCTCCTTCACCTTCTCTCAATGTTTTATATCTCCCTCACCTTCTGTCAATGTTCCTCCCTCACCTTTTCTCAATGTTTCCTCCCTCACCTTCTCTCAAACTTCCTCCTTCACCTTTTCTCAATGTTCCTCCCTCACCTTCTCTCTCAGTTCCTCCCTCTTCTTCTCTCAATGTTCCTCCCTCCCTTTCTCTCAATGTTCCTCCCTCACCTACTCTAAAGGTTTTACCTCCCTCACCTTCTCTCAATGTTTCCTCCCTCACCTTCTCTCAATGTTCCTCCCTCACCTTCTCTCAATGTTCCTTCCTCACTTTCTCTCAATGTTCCTCCCTCAACTTCTCTCTGTTCCTCCTTCACCTTCTCTCAATGTTTTATCTCCCTCACCTTCTGTCAATGTTCCTCCCTCACCTTCTCTCAATGTTCTTCCCTCACCTTCTCTCTGTTCCTCCCTCACCTTCTCTCTGTTCCTCCCTCACCTTCTCTATTCCTCCCTCACCTTCTCTGTTCCTCCCTCACCTTCTCTCAATGTTTCCTCCCTCACCTTCTCTCAATGTTTCCTCCCCCACCTTCTCTCAATGTTTCCTCCCTCACCTTCACTCTGTTCCTCCTTCACCTTCTCTCTGTTTCCTCCCTCACATTCTCTCTGTTCCTCCCTCACCTTCTCTCTCTGTTCCTCCCTCACCTTCTCTCAATGTCCCTCCCTCACCTTCTCTCTCTGTTCCTCCCTCACCTTCACTCTGTTCCTCCCTCGCCTTCTCTCAATGTTTCCTCCTTCACCTTCTCTCAATGTTCTTCTCTCAATGTTCTTCCCTCAACTTCTCTCTGTTCTTCCCTCACCTTCTCTCAATGATCCTCCCTCACCTTCTCTCAATGTCCCTCCCTCAACATTCTCTAAATGTTTTCTCCCTAACCTTCTCTCAATGTTTCCTCCCCTACCTTCTCGCAATGTTCCTCCCTCACTCTCTCTCAATGTTCCTCCCTCACCTTCACTCTGTTCCTCCCTCACCTTCTCTCAATGTTTCCTCCCTCACATTCTCTCAAAGTTTTATCCCTCACCTTCTCTCTGTTCTTCCCTCACCTTCTCTCAATGATCCTCCCTCGCCTTCTCTCCATGCCCCTCCCTCAACATTCTCTAAATGTTTCCTCCCCTACCTTCTCGCAATGTTCCTCCCTCACTCTCTCTCAATGTTCCTCCCTCACCTTCACTCTGTTCCTCCCTCACCTTCTCTCAATGTTTCCTCCCTCACATTCTCTCAAAGTTTTATCCCTCACCTTCTCTCTGTTCTTCCCTCACCTTCTCTCAATGATCCTCCCTCGCCTTCTCTCCATGCCCCTCCCTCAACATTCTCTAAATGTTTCCTCCCTCACCTTCTCTCTGTTCCTCCCTCACCTTCTCTCTGTTCCTTCTTCACCTTCTCTCAATGTCTTATCTCTCTCACCTTCTCTCAATGTTCGTCCCTCACCTTCTCTCAATGTTTCCTCCCTCACCTTCTCTCAATATTCCTCCCTCACCTTCTCTCAATCTTCCTCCCTCACTTTCTCTCTCTGTTCCTCCCTCACCTTCACTCTGTTCCTCCCTCACCTTCTCTCAATGTTCTTCCCTCACCTTCTCTCTGTTCTTCCCTCACCTTCTCTCAATGATCCTCCCTCACCTTCTCTCAATGATCCTCCCTCACCTTCTCTCAATCTTCCTCCCTCACTTTCTCTCTCTGTTCCTCCCTCACCTTCACTCTGTTCTTCCCTCACCTTCTCTCTGTTCTTCCCTCACCTTCTCTCTGTTCCTCCCTCACCTTCTCTCAATGTTCTTCCCTCACCTTCACTCTGTTCCTCCCTCACCTTCTCTCAATGTTCCTCCCTCACCTTCTCTCTGTTCCTCCTTCACCTTCTCTCAATGTTTTATCTCCCTCACCTTCTCTCAATGTTCCTCCCTCACCTTCTCTCTGTTCCTCCTTCACCTTCTCTCAATGTTTTACCTCCCTCATTTTCTCTCAATGTTCCTC
Organism: Oncorhynchus keta; assembly: GCF_023373465.1. Taxonomy (NCBI): domain Eukaryota; kingdom Metazoa; phylum Chordata; class Actinopteri; order Salmoniformes; family Salmonidae; genus Oncorhynchus; species Oncorhynchus keta. The sequence goes on from NC_068456.1 coordinate 28,231,728, forward strand.
CCTCACCTTCTCTCAATGTTCCTCCCTTATTTTCTCTCAATGTTCCTCCCTCACCTTCTCTCAATGTTTCCTCCCTCACCTTCTCTCAATGTGTCCTCCCTCATTTTCTCTCAATGTTCCTCCCTCACCTTCTCTCAATGTTCCTCCCTTATTTTCTCTCAATGTTCCTCCCTCACCTTCTCTCTATTCCTCCTTCACCTTCTCTCAATTTTTTATCTCCCTCACCTTCTGTCAATGTTCCTCCCTCACCTTCTCTCAATGTTTCCTCCCTCACCTTCTCTCAATGTGTCCTCCCTCATTTTCTCTCAATGTTCCTCCCTCACCTTCTCTCAATGTGTCCTCCCTCATTTTCTCTCAATGTTCCTCCCTCACCTTCTCTCAATGTTCCTTCCTCACTTTCTCTCAATGTTCCTCCCTCAACTTCTCTCTATTCCTCCTTCACCTTCTCTCAATTTTTTATCTCCCTCACCTTCTGTCAATGTTCTTCCCTAACCTTCTCTCTGTTCCTCCCTCGCCTTCTCTGTTCCTCCTTCACCTTCTCTCAATTTTTTATCTCCCTCACCTTCTGTCAATGTTCTTCCCTCACCTTCTCTCTGTTCCTCCCTCGCCTTCTCTGTTCCTCCTTCACCTTCTCTCAATCTTTTACCTCCCTCACCTTCTCTCTGTTCCTCCCTCACCTTCTCTCTGTTCCTCCCTCATCTTCTCTGTTCCTCCCTCACCTTCTCTGTTCCTCCCTCACCTTCTCTCAATGTTTCCTCCCTCACCTTCTCTCAATGTTTCCTCCCTCACCTTCTCTGTTCCTCCTTCACCTTCTCTCAATTTTTTATCTCCCTCACCTTCTGTCAATGTTCCTCCCTCACCTTCTCTCAATGTTTCCTCCCTCACCTTCTCTCAATGTGTCCTCCTCATTTTCTCTCAATGTTCCTCCCTCACCTTCTCTCAATGTGTCCTCCCTCATTTTCTCTCAATGTTCCTCCCTCACCTTCTCTCAATGTTCCTTCCTCACTTTCTCTCAATGTTCCTCCCTCAACTTCTCTCTATTCCTCCTTCACCTTCTCTCAATTTTTTATCTCCCCTCACCTTCTGTCAATGTTCTTCCCTAACCTTCTCTCTGTTCCTCCCTCGCCTTCTCTGTTCCTCCTTCACCTTCTCTCAATTTTTTATCTCCCTCACCTTCTGTCAATGTTCTTCCCTCACCTTCTCTCTGTTCCTCCCTCGCCTTCTCTGTTCCTCCTTCACCTTCTCTCAATCTTTTACCTCCCTCACCTTCTCTCTGTTCCTCCCTCACCTTCTCTCTGTTCCTCCCTCATCTTCTCTGTTCCTCCCTCACCTTCTCTGTTCCTCCCTCACCTTCTCTCAATGTTTCCTCCCTCACCTTCTCTCAATGTTTCCTCCTCACCTTCTCTGTTCCTCCCTCACCTTCTCTCAATGTTTCCTCCCTCTCCTTCTCTCAATGTTTCCTCCCTCACCTTCTCTGTTCCTCCCTCACCTTCTCTCAATGTTTCCTCCCTCTCCTTCTCTCAATGTTTCCTCCCTCACCTTCTCTCTGTTTCCTCCCTCACCTTCTCTCTCTGTTCCTCCCTCACCTTCTCTCAATGTTCCTCCCTCACCTACTCTAAAGGTTTTACCTCCCTCACCTTCTCTCAATGTTTCCTCCCTCACCTTCTCAATGTTCCTCCTCACCTCTCTCTCTGTTCGTCCCTCACCTTCACTCTGTTCCTCCCTCACCTTCTCTCAATGTTTCCTCCTTCACCTTCTCTCAATGTTCTTCTCTTAATCTTCCTTCCTCACTTTATCTCAATGTTCCTCCCTCACCTTCTCTCTGTTCCTCCTTCACCTTCTCTCAATGTTTTATATCTCCCTCACCTTCTGTCAATGTTCCTCCCTCACCTTTTCTCAATGTTTCCTCCCTCACCTTCTCTCAAACTTCCTCCTTCACCTTTTCTCAATGTTCCTCCCTCACCTTCTCTCTCAGTTCCTCCCCTCTTCTTCTCTCAATGTTCCTCCCTCCCTTTCTCTCAATGTTCCTCCCTCACCTACTCTAAAGGTTTTACCTCCCTCACCTTCTCTCAATGTTTCCTCCCTCACCTTCTCTCAATGTTCCTCCTCACCTTCTCTCAATGTTCCTTCCTCACTTTCTCTCAATGTTCCTCCCTCAACTTCTCTCTGTTCCTCCTTCACCTTCTCTCAATGTTTTATCTCCCTCACCTTCTGTCAATGTTCCTCCCTCACCTTCTCTCAATGTTCTTCCCTCACCTTCTCTCTGTTCCTCCCTCACCTTCTCTCTGTTCCTCCCTCACCTTCTCTATTCCTCCCTCACCTTCTCTGTTCCTCCCTCACCTTCTCTCAATGTTTCCTCCTCACCTTCTCTCAATGTTTCCTCCCCACCTTCTCTCAATGTTTCCTCCCTCACCTTCACTCTGTTCCTCCTTCACCTTCTCTCTGTTTCCTCCCTCACATTCTCTCTGTTCCTCCCTCACCTTCTCTCTCTGTTCCTCCCTCACCTTCTCTCAATGTCCCTCCCTCACCTTCTCTCTCTGTTCCTCCATCACCTTCACTCTGTTCCTCCCTCGCCTTCTCTCAATGTTTCCTCCTTCACCTTCTCTCAATGTTCTTTCTCAATGTTCTTCCCTCAACTTCTCTCTGTTCTTCCCTCACCTTCTCTCAATGATCCTCCCTCACCTTCTCTCAATGTCCCTCCCTCAACATTCTCTAAATGTTTTCTCCCTAACCTTCTCTCAATGTTTCCTCCCCTACCTTCTCGCAATGTTCCTCCCTCACTCTCTCTCAATGTTCCTCCCTCACCTTCACTCTGTTCCTCCCTCACCTTCTCTCAATGTTTCCTCCCTCACATTCTCTCAAAGTTTTATCCTCACCTTCTCTCTGTTCTTCCCTCACCTTCTCTCAATGATCCTCCTCGCCTTCTCTCCATGCCCCTCCCTCAACTCAATGTTCCTCCCTCACTCTCTCTCAATGTTCCTCCCTCACCTTCACTCTGTTCCTCCCTCACCTTCTCTCAATGTTTCCTCCCTCACATTCTCTCAAAGTTTTATCCCTCACCTTCTCTCTGTTCTTCCCTCACCTTCTCTCAATGATCCTCCCTCGCCTTCTCTCCATGCCCCTCCCTCAACATTCTCTAAATGTTTCCTCCCTCACCTTCTCTCTGTTCCTCCCTCACCTTCTCTCTGTTCCTTCTTCACCTTCTCTCAATGTCTTATCTCTCTCACCTTCTCTCAATGTTCGTCCCTCACCTTCTCTCAATGTTTCCTCCCTCACCTTCTCTCAATATTCCTCCCTCACCTTCTCTCAATCTTCCTCCCTCACTTTCTCTCTCTGTTCCTCCCTCACCTTCACTCTGTTCCTCCCTCACCTTCTCTCAATGTTCTTCCCTCACCTTCTCTCTGTTCTTCCCTCACCTTCTCTCAATGATCCTCCCTCACCTCTCAATGATCCTCCCTCACCTTCTCTCAATCTTCCTCCCTCACTTTCTCTCTCTGTTCCTCCCTCACCTTCACTCTGTTCTTCCCTCACCTTCTCTCTGTTCTTCCCTCACCTTCTCTCTGTTCCTCCCTCACCTTCTCTCAATGTTCTTCCCTCACCTTCACTCTGTTCCTCCCTCACCTTCTCTCAATGTTCCTCCCTCACCTTCTCTCTGTTCCTCCTTCACCTTCTCTCAATGTTTTATCTCCCTCACCTTCTCTCAATGTTCCTCCCTCACCTTCTCTCTGTTCCTCCTTCACCTTCTCTCAATGTTTTACCTCCCTCATTTTCTCTCAATGTTCCTCCCTCACCTTCTCTCAATGTTCCTCCCTTATTTTCTCTCAATGTTCCTCCCTCACCTTCTCTCAATGTTTCCTCCCTCACCTTCTCTCAATGTGTCCTCCCTCATTTTCTCTCAATGTTCCTCCCTCACCTTCTCTCAATGTTCCTCCCTCATTTTCTCTCAATGTTCCTCCCTCACCTTCTCTCAATGTTTCCTCCCTCACCTTCTCTCAATGTTTCCTCCCTCACCTTCTCTCAATGTTCCTCCCTCACCTTCTCTCAATGTTTCCTCCCTCACCTTCTCTCAATGTGTCCTCCCTCATTTTCTCTCAATGTTCCTCCCTCACCTTCTCTCAATGTGTCCTCCCCTCATTTTCTCTCAATGTTCCTCCCTCACCTTCTCTCAATGTTCCTTCCTCACTTTCTCTCAATGTTCCTCCCTCAATTTCTCTCTATTCCTCCTTCACCTTCTCTCAATTTTTTATCTCCCTCACCTTCTGTCAATGTTCTTCCCTAACCTTCTCTCTGTTCCTCCCTCGCCTTCTCTGTTCCTCCTTCACCTTCTCTCAATTTTTTATCTCCCTCACCTTCTGTCAATGTTCTTCCCTCACCTTCTCTCTGTTCCTCCCTGTTCTCTGTTCCTCCTTCACCTTCTCTCAATCTTTTACCTCCCTCACCTTCTCTCTGTTCCTCCCTCACCTTCTCTCTGTTCCTCCCTCATCTTCTCTGTTCCTCCCTCACCTTCTCTGTTCCTCCCTCACCTTCTCTCAATGTGTCCTCCCTCATTTTCTCTCAATGTTCCTCCCTCACCTTCTCTCAATGTTCCTCCCTCACCTTCTCTCTGTTCCTCCCTCACCTTCTCTCTGTTCCTCCCTCACCTTCTCTGTTCCTCCCTCACCTTCTCTCAATGTTTCCTCCCTCTCCTTCTCTCAATGTTTCCTCCCTCACCTTCTCTCTGTTTCCTCCCTCACCTTCTCTCTCTGTTCCTCCCTCACCTTCACTCTGTTCCTCCCTCACCTTATCTCAATGTTTCCTCCTTCACTTTCTCTCAATGTTATTCCCTCACCTTCTCTCTGTTCTTCCCTCACCTTATCTCAATGGCCCTCCCTCAACATTCTCACCTTCTCTCTGTTCCTCCCTCACCTTCTCTCTGTTCTTCCCTCACCTTATCTCAATGGCCCTCCCTCAACATTCTCACCTTCTCTCTGTTCCTCCCTCACCTTCTCTCTGTTTCTCTCTGTTCCTCCCTCACCTTCTCTCAATATTTCTCCATCACCTTCTCTCTGTTCCTCCCTCACCTTCTCTCAATGTTCCTCCGTCACCTTCTCTCAATGTTCCTCCCTCACCTTCTATCTGTTCCTCCCTCACCTTCTCTCTGTTCCTCCCTCACCTTCTCTCTGTTCCTCCCTCACCTTCTCTCCCACTCGAACATGCCAAAACACAGACGTTACAGAGAGCACTATGGTTTTCTTTTGAAGATCAATCAATACATCAATACTGTGGACCTTTGGCTGGTTGTCGTTCTGCTTTTACACACACACGCACATGCGTCACCATACCCACTGTGATTGTCACTCACACTGCATAGTATATCATAAAGGCTGCATGCACACTCACGCATGCACACACACACACACACAAACGCACACACAGACACACACAGACATGCACCATCAGTGACCATGAACAGTGATGTGACATAGGCAGGAGGGAGCAGTCTGTTAAGCACTGAAGCTCTTACTGTTCATAGATGATATAGCACACAATGTTGTCTTGGTTTGGTTTTGGTAGAGTACAGTTGTTATGGTGCAGTCTCTGGTATGAAAGTTAGCCAAAACTCAGGCTATAGCCCAGCACAAAAAATGACCTTCATAATGTCTTCTGTCTTGTTATAACTTTCCAAACTGTGGAGGTACAAAATATTTAGTTAAGTAAACAGTGTTTAGTTAAAAACAGTATTTAGTTAAAAACAGTATTTAGTTAAGTAAACAGTATTTAGTTAAGTAATCAGTATTTAGTTAAGTAATCACATTTTAGTTAGGTAAACAGTATTTAGTTAAGTAATCAGATTTTAGTTAGGTAAACAGTATTTAGTTAAGTAACAGTATTAGTTAAAAACAGTATTTAGTTAAGTGAACAGTATTTAGTTAGGTAAACAGTATTTAGTTACGTAATCAGTATTTAGTTAGGTAAACAGTATTTAGTTAAGTAACAGTATTAGTTAAAAACAGTATTTAGTTAAGTAAACAGTATTTAGTTAAGTAACAGTATTAGTTAAAAACAGTATTTAGTTAAGTAAACAGTATTTAGTTAAGTAACAGTATTAGTTAAAAACAGTATTTAGTTAAGTAAACAGTATTTAGTTATGTAATCAGTATTTAGTTAAGTAATCAGTATTTAGTTAAGTAATCAAATTTTAGTTAGGTAAACAGTATTTAGTTAAGTAATCAGATTTTAGTTAGGTAAACAGTATTTAGTTAAGTAACAGTATTAGTTAAAAACAGTATTTAGTTAAGTAAACAGTATTTAGTTAAGTAAACAGTATTTAGTTAGGTAAACAGTATTTAGTTACGTAAACAGTATTTAGTTAGGTAAACAGATTTTAGTTCAGTAATCAGTATTTAGTTAGGTAAACAGTATTTAGTTAGGTAAACAGTATTTAGTTACGTAAACAGTATTTAGTTAAGTAATCAGTATTTAGTTAGGTAAACAGTATTTAGTTAGGTAAACAGATTTTAGTTAAGTAATCAGTATTTAGTTAGGTAAACAGTATTTAGTTAGGTAAACAGTATTTAGTTAAAAACAGATTTTCGTTATAGGTAAACAGTATTTAGTTAATTAAGTAAACCAAGTTTACCTTACTGTAAAGTCTACCTTACTGTAAAGTCTACCTTACTGTATCTTCTCTGTTCTGGCTCTTGTGCTATGCTGTGCTGGAAACACACAAACACACACTTATACACACAATAGGTTCAGGTTGGAGAGGTTGGTTTAAAATGTTAAATGTCTCTCTCTTTCTCTCGCTCTCTTCTCTCTCTCTCTCCCAGGTGGTTCCAGAGGACAGCTCAGTTAATGTCCAGATGGCAGAGGACACCTATACGGCAGCGGAGGACGAGGAGGAGGGTCACATACCTCACACACACCCTCCCCACGTCCACACTCTTGCCCAAATCCGAGATGGGCGACCAGCAGCACTTATCAAGAGAGAGCCTGGCCTGCAGGACACTAATGATGGACTTCTTCTACAGCATCACTGCTCTTCTTCTGGGACTTTTCACAACGGTGCTAACGAAAACATGGCTAAAACCAACGGTGCCCAACTGATTGCTGGTCCGGAATCACATCAGTTGTCACCTGAGTCCCAAAATACCACAATACAATTAGAGTCCCAAAGTACTACAAAATCTACGTACCCCAAAGGCAGCTCTGAGCTGAAGGATGCACTTCTGGACGACAGCATAGTTGTTCCCCTGAAGAAGATAAAGGTGGAGGAACCGTGGGTGTGGTCCATGGACCAGTCCTCCGCCCCACTAGGGGGCGATGATGACGATGTCTATGAGGACGCTCTGTCCACACTAGCAGCCGTGGTGTGTTTCTCTATCACAGACAGGAAGGGTCTGGAAGAGAAGTTGTGTAGCTCCCAATCCCCGGTGCTACGCTCGTTCAAAACAGAGCCGGAGGACTTCAAGGTGGATATTTGCTTGAAAAGTGCTCCCATCAGTCCACGAAAAGCTCTCGACATTATTGTCAAACGAGAGCAACCCTCTCCAGATCTCTCTCAGCCAAGCATCCAGTCTTTGGTAGAAGAGAGGAATATTAGCAATGACCAGGCTATCGCTATCGAGGCGCTAACCTTACTGGCAGCTATCCCACAAAACTCCCCAGAACCCTTTAGAACCAACGCACAGGGTGAAAACCCCACCACACCATCCATGCACTTATCCAATAGAAACACCCCTCTCCAGGGCTCCAACAAAGTTCTAGTGATCAGCTCCCCTCTGCACCAGACCTCAGTCATACGCTCCCCTCTGCACCAGACCTCAGTCATACGCTCCCCAGTGGCCAGACAAGCTCATGTCATCCAGTGTCATTCCCGTAGCCCCGCAGCCACTGGCAACCTGTCCCTACAGGACCTGCTAGAAGCCAGCTCGGACTGTGACAGACTTCCCTACGACAGCACCGAGAGAGCAGGACAACACCTGTACAGGAGAGCAGACCAAGGCCTTGGTTCTCAACATAACAGGGGCGAAGGCACTTTCAGACAGCGGAAAGACATGGAGAGGAACAGCAAGGAAACATTAGAGAGGACGGTGGGTAAGAGCGGGAGGAACAGGGATGAGGAAGAGGTGGCGGCTCAACTTGCCGAGTTGGCGTTCATCATCCAATCACGTCACAAGCAGCAGGGTTCCCACCCCTCCCAGCACTCAGAGAACAACCCTCCCAGAGGAACTCCAGTCTCAGCCATCAAGTACAACTACAACTCCGAACAAGCACCACCCAAACACAAGAAGACCTCTGTGAAGAAACCCAGGACCACACTTTCTAAACCTAGGAAGAAGAAGGGAACGGAGGGGCTGGAAGAGGAGGGCTGCAAACCCAACAACCGTACCCCCTTGTACAAACGAATACCCAACGGCAAGACCCCCCACAGAGCCAGGGTCCAGAAGGTTCTGCCCCAGCCGAAGACATCATCGCCTAGCCACAAGAGGAGCCTGTTCCTGCCTCAGGCCCAGATGGATCTGAAGAGGTACTTGACTGAGGCTCAGGAGGAACGACGGCAGCTCTTTTACTACAGTAACGCCCACAGTGGGGTCAAATACCACAAAACCTCTGGAGCCGTCGATCGTGGTCGAAGTCAAGGTTATGGTCATGACAACCAACAGTGGTCGCATTTCAACGGTCACCTGGACCCTTTACGAGGACAAGGAGTTGGACAAGGACATGATTGTGAAAGAGGATTGTATTCTCAGGTATCGCAGCCCTATGTTGGGCAGCAGCACGGTGCTAACCTAAAGGCTAGCTCCACTATCCCCAGTTTCACCAGCATAGACTCTAACAACCACAGAACCGGGTTGAACCATGGTTTATCCAATGGCTACTCCTCTGGGGGTCAACAGCAGGGGTATTACAAAGTGGAGAGGTCCGGTCCGGTCACCGTCTTGTCCACGTCAGCTAACGGCGATTTGGATCTATCAGAGGAGTCGACACCCACCAAACACAACGTGAACAGCTTCCTGGAATCGCCCCTCAGCTTCCTGGACACGCCCACTAAGAATCTGCTTAACACCCCCTCCAAGAAACTCTCTGAGATCCCCTCCTGTGGATGCATGAGTGAGTCACCCTGATGATGATGATAATGATGAGGATGATAATGATGGTGATGAGGATAATGAGGATGATAATGAGGATGATGATAATAATGATGCTGATTATAATGATGAGGATAATAATCATAATGATGAAAATGATGATGGCTTTCTTTGTATCCATTGGGAAATTATTTAGTGTGATACAGCATGCCACATGCTCTACTGTACTTAACTGGCGCTGTATTTGTCACACCCAAGGACATACCATTTGTTTGCCTGAAATTAGCTGAAACTGCATTCTACAAATGACTCTCTCTCCACAGAGCAAATCATAGAGAAGGAGGAGGGTCCGTATTATACTCACCTTGGTGCTGGACCCAGTGTGTCAGCCGTCAGAGAGATGATGGAGAACAGGTAACAACATCAAATAACACAAACTGCATCAGTTATTTTACTCCATTCCATAAACAAGCCTGGGGGAGAAGAAAAGTGTTTGTTGTTGCCCAGCCATTGCCCAGCTGTTCATAGTCCAATTGGGATGGCAAACCTGTGAGTTGCTAATCCACTTCTGTTTTCATGACAAATCTATTAGGTGTGTAATACTGATAAGATAATAGAGTTGATATGAAAACAGGAGGGGCTCAGTGCCTCACAGGTTGGTTTACCAGTAGGATTATACGGCTAAGCCAATATGTATAACTGCCAGACTCTACTAGCCTACTGTATGTAGCTGCATTGGAGTCAACATGGGCCAGCATCCCTGTGGAACGCTTTCGACACCTTTAGAGTCCATGCCCTAACGAATTGAGGCTGTTCTGAGAGCAAAAGGGGTGGGAGTGCAACTCAATATTAGGAAGGTGTTCTTAATGTTTTGTCCTATCAGTGTACTCGGTGAACCACCTGCCCTGCCAACCCACAGGGCTCGTGGTGTTCATGGAATGAGGTGGGGCTTACAGTCATATTATAGCTCATATATTATATTATAGAGGCTGTCGCTGAAGGAAAGCAGCACCAAGCTTGCACACACACACACACACACACACACACACACACACACACACACACACACACGGAGATACATATTCACACATACAAAAACACACACACACACACCCTGCATGTTAGAACAGGAAACCTCTTGGGCCTAGTCGAGGGGCCCATGAGGAGAGTCTCTGCTCTGTAGTTTCTGTTGAATGACATCAGTGCTTTAGTTTGAAATAGTTTTTACTTGTTTTGAGTTGTTCCAAAAACTTTTGCTGCATTTTGGCGAGTGATGTAGTCCCACTGTCTTTTTCTAAAGTTATCAAAATGTGATTTGTGGCTGTATTGACAGTCATTGCAAGATGTTAGTGCTGATGGTCACAGATATGGGGAGAGATGACATTGCTGAAAGGATTGTGTTTTTATGTTCTAAGGTGAGACTTGTGAAAAGCCGTTAATATATGATGTATGTTATCGCGGTGTGTGTTCAAAGGTATGGAGAGAAAGGGAAGGCGGTAAGGGTGGAGGTGGTGGTGTATACTGGGAAGGAAGGACGCAGTTCCCAGGGCTGTCCCATCGCCAAATGGGTAAGTACCGTGTGTGTGTGTGTGTGTGTGTGTGTGTGTGTGTGTGTGTGTGTGTGTGTGTGTGTGTGTGTGTGTGTGTGTGTGTGTGTGTGTGTGTGTGTGTGTGTGTGTGTGTGTGTGTGTGTGTGTGTGTGTGTGTGTGTGTAAAGTATTTGATCCCCTGCTGATTTTGTACGTTTGCCCACTGACAAAGAGATGATCAGTCTATAATTGTAATGGTGGTTTATTTGAACAGTGAGAGACAGAATAACAACAACAAACATCCAGAAAAACGCATGTCAGAAATGTTATACATTGAAATAAGTATTTGACCCCCTCTCAATCAGAAAGATTTCTGTCTCCCAGGTGTCTTTTATACAGGTAACGAGCTGAGATTAGGAGCACACTCTGAAAGGGAGTGCTCCGAATCTCATTTTGTTACCTGTATAAAAGACACCTGTCCACAGAAGCAATTAATCAATCAGATTCCAAACTCTCCACCATGGCCAAGACCAAAAGAGTTCTCCAAGGATGTCAGGGACAAGATTGTAGACCTACACAAGGCTGGAATGGGCTACAAGACCATCGCCAAGCAGCTTGGTGAGAAGGTGACAACAGTTGGTGCGATTATTCGCAAATGGAAGAAACACAAAAGATCTCAAGGCAGCTGGGACCATAGTCACCAAGAAAACAATTGTTAACACACTACGCTGTGAAGGACTAAAATCCTGCAGCGCCCGCAAGGTCCCCCTGCTCAAGAAAGCACACATACATGCCCGTCTGAAGTTTGCCAATGAACATCTGAATGATTCAGAGCACAACTGGGTAAAAGTGTTGTGGTCAGATGACATCAAGATGGAGCTCTTTGGCATCAACTCGCCTCGCCGTGTTTGGAGGAGGAGGAATGCTGTCTAGGACCCCATGAACACCATCCCCACCGTCAAACATGGAGGTGGAAACATTATGCTTTGGGTGTGTTTTTCTGCTAAGGGGACAGGACAACTTCACCGCATTCAAAGGGACGATGGACGGGGCCAGGGACCGTCAAATATTGGGTGAGAACCTCCTTCCCTCTGCCAGGGCATTGAAAATGGGTCGTGGATGGGTATTCCAACATGACAATGACCCAAAACACACGGCCAAGGCAACAAAGGAGTGGCTCAAGAAGAAGCACATTAAGGTCCTGGAGTGGCCTAGCCAGTCTCCAGACCTTAATCCCATAGAAAATCTGCGGAGGGAGCTGAAGGTTTGAGTTGCCAAACGTCAGCCTTGAAATCTTAATGACTTGGAGAAGTTCTGCAAAGAGGAGTGGGACAAAATCCCTCCTGAGATGTGTGCAAACCTGGTGGCCAACTACAAGAAAAATTAATTAAAATGCAAATCAATGTATAACATTTCTGACATGAGTTTTTCTGTATTTTTGTTGTTGTTATTCTGTCTCTCACTGTTCAAATAAACCACCATTACAATTATAGACTGATCATCTCTTTGTCAGTGGGCAAACGTACAAAATCAGCAGGAGAGCAAATACTTTTTTCCTTCACTGTATGCAAGAGTGTGTATGTGGCTGTGTGTGTGTATACACACATCTTCATGTCTGTGTAGTAACCCTTCTCTCTCCCCCAGGTGATCCGTCGGGGCAGTGAGGAGGAGAAGCTGCTGTGTCTGGTGAGACACCGGGCAGGGCACCGCTGTGAGAGTGCCGTGGTGGTGATTCTCATCTTGGCATGGGAGGGCATCCCCCGGGGCGTGGCAGACAGTCTGTACCAGGAGCTCACCCAGACTCTCTGTAAATACGGCTCCCCCACCAGCCGGCGCTGTGCACTCAACGAGGAGTGAGTTACTGAAAGAACAGACTTTTACCTAGTATTTAATAATAGGCTTACACATACATATTTACATTCATAGAACTAATTATTGTCATAACAAAGGAGTGAGTTATGTTCTTTCTATAATTTCTAGAAAGTCACCTGTCTCTTTCCCACTCTTCAGTTGTGTGCCAGGATTTACTGATTGTCTCACCTCATCCTCCCCCCCTCTCCTCCCTCTCCCCATCTCTCTCCCTCCTTCCCTCTCTCCATCTCTCTCCCTCCTTCCCTCTCTCCTCCCTCTCCCCATCTTTCTCCCTCCTCTCTCTCCTCCCTCTCCCCATCTCTTTCCCTCCTTCCCTCTCTCATCCCTCTCCTCCCTGCTCTCTCTCCTCCCTCTCCACATCTCTGTCCCTCCGTTTCTCTCCAGTCGGACGTGTGCTTGCCAGGGTGTGGACCCGAACACCTGCGGCGCTTCCTTCTCCTTTGGCTGCTCCTGGAGTATGTACTTCAACGGCTGCAAGTTCGCCCGCAGCAAGATCCCCCGCAAGTTCCGCCTGCTGGGAGACATGCCGCAGGAGGTGGGGACCAGGACACTCCAGTCAAACTGTGTCAAACTCCATTCCTCTAAGGCCAGCCACAGTGTTGTGTCAAACTCCATTCCTCTAGGGCCAGCCACAGTGTTGTGTCAAACTCCATTCCTCTAGGGCCAGCCACAGTGTTGTGTCAAACTCCATTCCTCTAGGGCCAGCCACAGTGTTGTGTCAAACTCCATTCCTCTAGGGCCAGCCACAGTGTTGTGTCAAACTCCATTCCTCTAGGGCCAGCCACAGTGTTGTGTCAAACTCCATTCCTCTAGGGCCAGCCACAGTGTTGTGTCAAACTCCATTCCTCTAGGCCCAGCCACAGTGTTGTGTCAAACTCCATTCCTCTAGGGCCAGCCACAGTGTTGTGTCAAACTCCATTCCTCTAGGGCCAGCCACAGTGGTGTGTCAAACTCCATTCCTCTAGGGCCAGCCACAGTGTTGTCAAACTCCATTCCTCTAGGGCCAGCCACAGTGTTGTGTCAAACTCCATTCCTCTAGGGCCAGCCACAGTGGTGTGTCAAACTCCATTCCTCTAGGGCCAGCCACAGTGTTGTGTCAAACTCCATTCCTCTAGGGCCAGCCACAGTGTTGTGTCAAACTCCATTCCTCTAGGGCCAGCCACAGTGTTGTCAAACTCCATTCCTCTAGGGCCAGCCACAGTGTTGTGTCAAACTCCATTCCTCTAGGGCCAGCCACAGTGTTGTGTCAAACTCCATTCCTCTAGGGCCAGCCACAGTGTTGTGTCAAACTCCATTCCTCTAGGGCCAGCCACAGTGTTGTGTCAAACTCCATTCCTCTAGGGCCAGCCACAGTGTTGTGTCAAACTCCATTCCTCTAGGGCCAGCCACAGTGTTGTGTCAAACTCCATTCCTCTAGGGCCAGCCACAGTGTTGTGTCAAACTCCATTCCTCTAGGGCCAGCCACAGTGGTGTGTCAAACTCCATTCCTCTAGGGCCAGCCACAGTGTTGTCAAACTCCATTCCTCTAGGGCCAGCCACAGTGTTGTGTCAAACTCCATTCCTCTAGGGCCAGCCACAGTGGTGTGTTAAACTCCATTCCTCTAGGGCCAGCCACAGTGTTGTGTCAAACTCCATTCCTCTAGGGCCAGCCACAGTGTTGTCAAACTCCATTCCTCTAGGGCCAGCCACAGTGTTGTGTCAAACTCCATTCCTCTAGGGCCAGCCACAGTGTTGTCAAACTCCATTCCTCTAGGGCCAGCCACAGTGGTGTGTCAAACTCCATTCCTCTAGGGCCAGCCACAGTGTTGTGTCAAACTCCATTCCTCTAGGGCCAGCCACAGTGGTGTGTCAAACTCCATTCCTCTAGGGCCAGCCACAGTGTTGTGTCAAACTCCATTCCTCTAGGGCCAGCCACAGTGTTGTCAAACTCCATTCCTCTAGGGCCAGCCACAGTGTTGTGTCAAACTCCATTCCTCTAGGGCCAGCCACAGTGTTGTCAAACTCCATTCCTCTAGGGCCAGCCACAGTGGTGTGTCAAACTCCATTCCTCTAGGGCCAGCCACAGTGTTGTGTCAAACTCCATTCCTCTAGGGCCAGCCACAGTGTTGTCAAACTCCATTCCTCTAGGGCCAGCCACAGTGTTGTCAAACTTCTTTCCTCTAGGGCCAGCCACAGTGTTGTGTCAAACTCCATTCCTCTAGGGCCAGCCACAGTGTTGTGTCAAACTCCATTCCTCTAGGGCCAGCCACAGTGTTGTGTCAAACTCCATTCCTCTAGGGCCAGCCACAGTGTTGTGTCAAACTCCATTCCTCTAGGGCCAGCCACAGTGTTGTGTCAAACTCCATTCCTCTAGGGCCAGCCACAGTGTTGTGTCAAACTCCATTCCTCTAGGGCCAGCCACAGTGTTGTGTCAAACTCCATTCCTCTAGGCCCAGCCACAGTGTTGTCAAACTCCATTCCTCTAGGGCCAGCCACAGTGTTGTGTCAAACTCCATTCCTCTAGGGACAGCCACAGTGGTGTGTCAAACTCCATTCCTCTAGGGCCAGCCACAGTGTTGTGTCAAACTCCATTCCTCTAGGGCCAGCCACAGTGTTGTCAAACTCCATTCCTCTAGGGCCAGCCACAGTGTTGTGTCAAACTCCATTCCTCTAGGGCCAGCCACAGTGTTGTCAAACTCCATTCCTCTAGGGCCAGCCACAGTGTTGTCAAACTTCTTTCCTCTAGGGCCAGCCACAGTGTTGTCAAACTCATTTCCTCTAGGGCCAGCCACAGTGTTGTCAAACTTCTTTCCTCTAGGGCCAGCCACAGTGTTGTCAAACTTCTTTCCTCTAGGGCCAGCCACAGTGTTGTCAAACTCATTTCCTCTAGGGCCAGCCACAGTGTTGTCAAACTTCTTTCCTCTAGGGCCAGCCACAGTGTTGTCAAACTTCTTTCTTCTAGGGCCAGCCACAGTGTTGTCAAACTCCATTCCTCTAGGGCCAGCCACAGTGTTGTCAAACTCCATTCCTCTAGGGCCAGCCACAGTGTTGTCAAACTCCATTCCTCTAGGGCCAGCCACAGTGTTGTGTCAAACTCCATTCCTCTAGGCCCAGCCACAGTGTTGTCAAACTCCATTCCTCTAGGGCCAGCCACAGTGTTGTGTCAAACTCCATTCCTCTAGGGACAGCCACAGTGGTGTGTCAAACTCCATTCCTCTAGGGCCAGCCACAGTGTTGTGTCAAACTCCATTCCTCTAGGGCCAGCCACAGTGTTGTCAAACTCCATTCCTCTAGGGCCAGCCACAGTGTTGTGTCAAACTCCATTCCTCTAGGGCCAGCCACAGTGTTGTCAAACTCCATTCCTCTAGGGCCAGCCACAGTGTTGTCAAACTTCTTTCCTCTAGGGCCAGCCACAGTGTTGTCAAACTCATTTCCTCTAGGGCCAGCCACAGTGTTGTCAAACTTCTTTCCTCTAGGGCCAGCCACAGTGTTGTCAAACTTCTTTCCTCTAGGGCCAGCCACAGTGTTGTCAAACTCATTTCCTCTAGGGCCAGCCACAGTGTTGTCAAACTTCTTTCCTCTAGGGCCAGCCACAGTGTTGTCAAACTTCTTTCTTCTAGGGCCAGCCACAGTGTTGTCAAACTCCATTCCTCTAGGGCCAGCCACAGTGTTGTGTCAAACTCCATTCCTCTAGGGCCAGCCACAGTGGTGTGTCAAACTCCATTCCTCTAGGGCCAGCCACAGTGTTGTGTCAAACTCCATTCCTCTAGGGCCAGCCACAGTGTTGTCAAACTCCATTCCTCTAGGGCCAGCCACAGTGTTGTGTCAAACTCCATTCCTCTAGGGCCAGCCACAGTGTTGTCAAACTCCATTCCTCTAGGGCCAGCCACAGTGGTGTGTCAAACTCCATTCCTCTAGGGCCAGCCACAGTGTTGTGTCAAACTCCATTCCTCTAGGGCCAGCCACAGTGGTGTGTCAAACTCCATTCCTCTAGGGCCAGCCACAGTGTTGTCAAACTCCATTCCTCTAGGGCCAGCCACAGTGTTGTGTCAAACTCCATTCCTCTAGGGCCAGCCACAGTGGTGTGTCAAACTCCATTCCTCTAGGGCCAGCCACAGTGTTGTGTCAAACTCCATTCCTCTAGGGCCAGCCACAGTGTTGTCAAACTCCATTCCTCTAGGGCCAGCCACAGTGTTGTGTCAAACTCCATTCCTCTAGGGCCAGCCACAGTGTTGTCAAACTCCATTCCTCTAGGGCCAGCCACAGTGGTGTGTCAAACTCCATTCCTCTAGGGCCAGCCACAGTGTTGTGTCAAACTCCATTCCTCTAGGGCCAGCCACAGTGGTGTGTCAAACTCCATTCCTCTAGGGCCAGCCACAGTGTTGTGTCAAACTCCATTCCTCTAGGGCCAGCCACAGTGTTGTCAAACTCCATTCCTCTAGGGCCAGCCACAGTGTTGTGTCAAACTCCATTCCTCTAGGGCCAGCCACAGTGTTGTCAAACTCCATTCCTCTAGGGCCAGCCACAGTGGTGTGTCAAACTCCATTCCTCTAGGGCCAGCCACAGTGTTGTGTCAAACTCCATTCCTCTTGGGCCAGCCACAGTGTTGTCAAACTCCATTCCTCTAGGGCCAGCCACAGTGTTGTCAAACTTCTTTCCTCTAGGGCCAGCCACAGTGTTGTGTCAAACTCCATTCCTCTAGGGCCAGCCACAGTGTTGTGTCAAACTCCATTCCTCTAGGGCCAGCCACAGTGTTGTGTCAAACTCCATTCCTCTAGGGCCAGCCACAGTGTTGTGTCAAACTCCATTCCTCTAGGGCCAGCCACAGTGTTGTGTCAAACTCCATTCCTCTAGGGCCAGCCACAGTGTTGTGTCAAACTCCATTCCTCTAGGGCCAGCCACAGTGTTGTGTCAAACTCCATTCCTCTAGGCCCAGCCACAGTGTTGTCAAACTCCATTCCTCTAGGGCCAGCCACAGTGTTGTGTCAAACTCCATTCCTCTAGGGACAGCCACAGTGGTGTGTCAAACTCCATTCCTCTAGGGCCAGCCACAGTGTTGTGTCAAACTCCATTCCTCTAGGGCCAGCCACAGTGTTGTCAAACTCCATTCCTCTAGGGCCAGCCACAGTGTTGTGTCAAACTCCATTCCTCTAGGGCCAGCCACAGTGTTGTCA
Organism: Oncorhynchus keta; assembly: GCF_023373465.1. Lineage (NCBI taxonomy): Eukaryota > Metazoa > Chordata > Actinopteri > Salmoniformes > Salmonidae > Oncorhynchus > Oncorhynchus keta. The sequence goes on from NC_068456.1 coordinate 28,249,353, forward strand.
AACTCCATTCCTCTAGGGCCAGCCACAGTGTTGTCAAACTTCTTTCCTCTAGGGCCAGCCACAGTGTTGTCAAACTCATTTCCTCTAGGGCCAGCCACAGTGTTGTCAAACTTCTTTCCTCTAGGGCCAGCCACAGTGTTGTCAAACTTCTTTCCTCTAGGGCCAGCCACAGTGTTGTCAAACTCATTTCCTCTAGGGCCAGCCACAGTGTTGTCAAACTTCTTTCCTCTAGGGCCAGCCACAGTGTTGTCAAACTTCTTTCTTCTAGGGCCAGCCACAGTGTTGTCAAACTCCATTCCTCTAGGGCCAGCCACAGTGTTGTCAAACTCCATTCCTCTAGGGCCAGCCACAGTGTTGTCAAACTCCATTCCTCTAGGGCCAGCCACAGTGTTGTGTCAAACTCCATTCCTCTAGGCCCAGCCACAGTGTTGTCAAACTCCATTCCTCTAGGGCCAGCCACAGTGTTGTGTCAAACTCCATTCCTCTAGGGACAGCCACAGTGGTGTGTCAAACTCCATTCCTCTAGGGCCAGCCACAGTGTTGTGTCAAACTCCATTCCTCTAGGGCCAGCCACAGTGTTGTCAAACTCCATTCCTCTAGGGCCAGCCACAGTGTTGTGTCAAACTCCATTCCTCTAGGGCCAGCCACAGTGTTGTCAAACTCCATTCCTCTAGGGCCAGCCACAGTGTTGTCAAACTTCTTTCCTCTAGGGCCAGCCACAGTGTTGTCAAACTCATTTCCTCTAGGGCCAGCCACAGTGTTGTCAAACTTCTTTCCTCTAGGGCCAGCCACAGTGTTGTCAAACTTCTTTCCTCTAGGGCCAGCCACAGTGTTGTCAAACTCATTTCCTCTATGGCCAGCCACAGTGTTGTCAAACTTCTTTCCTCTAGGGCCAGCCACAGTGTTGTCAAACTTCTTTCTTCTAGGGCCAGCCACAGTGTTGTCAAACTCCATTCCTCTAGGGCCAGCCACAGTGTTGTGTCAAACTCCATTCCTCTAGGGCCAGCCACAGTGGTGTGTCAAACTCCATTCCTCTAGGGCCAGCCACAGTGTTGTGTCAAACTCCATTCCTCTAGGGCCAGCCACAGTGTTGTCAAACTCCATTCCTCTAGGGCCAGCCACAGTGTTGTGTCAAACTCCATTCCTCTAGGGCCAGCCACAGTGTTGTCAAACTCCATTCCTCTAGGGCCAGCCACAGTGGTGTGTCAAACTCCATTCCTCTAGGGCCAGCCACAGTGTTGTGTCAAACTCCATTCCTCTAGGGCCAGCCACAGTGGTGTGTCAAACTCCATTCCTCTAGGGCCAGCCACAGTGTTGTGTCAAACTCCATTCCTCTAGGGCCAGCCACAGTGTTGTCAAACTCCATTCCTCTAGGGCCAGCCACAGTGTTGTGTCAAACTCCATTCCTCTAGGGCCAGCCACAGTGTTGTCAAACTCCATTCCTCTAGGGCCAGCCACAGTGGTGTGTCAAACTCCATTCCTCTAGGGCCAGCCACAGTGTTGTGTCAAACTCCATTCCTCTTGGGCCAGCCACAGTGTTGTCAAACTCCATTCCTCTAGGGCCAGCCACAGTGTTGTCAAACTTCTTTCCTCTAGGGCCAGCCACAGTGTTGTGTCAAACTCCATTCCTCTAGGGCCAGCCACAGTGTTGTGTCAAACTCCATTCCTCTAGGGCCAGCCACAGTGTTGTGTCAAACTCCATTCCTCTAGGGCCAGCCACAGTGTTGTGTCAAACTCCATTCCTCTAGGGCCAGCCACAGTGTTGTGTCAAACTCCATTCCTCTAGGGCCAGCCACAGTGTTGTGTCAAACTCCATTCCTCTAGGGCCAGCCACAGTGTTGTGTCAAACTCCATTCCTCTAGGCCCAGCCACAGTGTTGTCAAACTCCATTCCTCTAGGGCCAGCCACAGTGTTGTGTCAAACTCCATTCCTCTAGGGACAGCCACAGTGGTGTGTCAAACTCCATTCCTCTAGGGCCAGCCACAGTGTTGTGTCAAACTCCATTCCTCTAGGGCCAGCCACAGTGTTGTCAAACTCCATTCCTCTAGGGCCAGCCACAGTGTTGTGTCAAACTCCATTCCTCTAGGGCCAGCCACAGTGTTGTCAAACTCCATTCCTCTAGGGCCAGCCACAGTGTTGTCAAACTTCTTTCCTCTAGGGCCAGCCACAGTGTTGTCAAACTCATTTCCTCTAGGGCCAGCCACAGTGTTGTCAAACTTCTTTCCTCTAGGGCCAGCCACAGTGTTGTCAAACTTCTTTCCTCTAGGGCCAGCCACAGTGTTGTCAAACTCATTTCCTCTAGGGCCAGCCACAGTGTTGTCAAACTTCTTTCCTCTAGGGCCAGCCACAGTGTTGTCAAACTTCTTTCTTCTAGGGCCAGCCACAGTGTTGTCAAACTCCATTCCTCTAGGGCCAGCCACAGTGTTGTCAAACTCCATTCCTCTAGGGCCAGCCACAGTGTTGTCAAACTCCATTCCTCTAGGGCCAGCCACAGTGTTGTGTCAAACTCCATTCCTCTAGGCCCAGCCACAGTGTTGTCAAACTCCATTCCTCTAGGGCCAGCCACAGTGTTGTGTCAAACTCCATTCCTCTAGGGACAGCCACAGTGGTGTGTCAAACTCCATTCCTCTAGGGCCAGCCACAGTGTTGTGTCAAACTCCATTCCTCTAGGGCCAGCCACAGTGTTGTCAAACTCCATTCCTCTAGGGCCAGCCACAGTGTTGTGTCAAACTCCATTCCTCTAGGGCCAGCCACAGTGTTGTCAAACTCCATTCCTCTAGGGCCAGCCACAGTGTTGTCAAACTTCTTTCCTCTAGGGCCAGCCACAGTGTTGTCAAACTCATTTCCTCTAGGGCCAGCCACAGTGTTGTCAAACTTCTTTCCTCTAGGGCCAGCCACAGTGTTGTCAAACTTCTTTCCTCTAGGGCCAGCCACAGTGTTGTCAAACTCATTTCCTCTAGGGCCAGCCACAGTGTTGTCAAACTTCTTTCCTCTAGGGCCAGCCACAGTGTTGTCAAACTTCTTTCCTCTAGGGCCAGCCACAGTGTTGTCAAACTCCATTCCTCTAGGGCCAGCCACAGTGTTGTCAAACTCCATTCCTCTAGGGCCAGCCACAGTGTTGTCAAACTCCATTCCTCTAGGGCCAGCCACAGTGTTGTCAAACTCCATTCCTCTAGGGCCAGCCACAGTGTTGTCAAACTCCATTCCTCTAGGGCCAGCCACAGTGTTGTGTCAAACTCCATTCCTCTAGGGCCAGCCACAGTGTTGTCAAACTCCATTCCTCTAGGGCCAGCCACAGTGTTGTGTCAAACTCCATTCCTCTAGGGCCAGCCACAGTGTTGTCAAACTCCATTCCTCTAGGGCCAGCCACAGTGTTGTGTCAAACTCCATTCCTCTAGGGCCAGCCACAGTGTTGTGTCAAACTCCATTCCTCTAGGGCCAGCCACAGTGTTGTCAAACTCCATTCCTCTAGGGCCAGCCACAGTGTTGTCAAACTTCTTTCCTCTAGGGCCAGCCACAGTGTTGTCAAACTCATTTCCTCTAGGGCCAGCCACAGTGTTGTCAAACTTCTTTCCTCTAGGGCCAGCCACAGTGTTGTCAAACTTCTTTCCTCTAGGGCCAGCCACAGTGTTGTCAAACTCCATTCCTCTAGGGCCAGCCACAGTGTTGTCAAACTTCTTTCCTCTAGGGCCAGCCACAGTGTTGTCAAACTTCTTTCCTCTAGGGCCAGCCACAGTGTTGTCAAACTCCATTCCTCTAGGGCCAGCCACAGTGTTGTCAAACTCCATTCCTCTAGGGCCAGCCACAGTGTTGTCAAACTCCATTCCTCTAGGGCCAGCCACAGTGTTGTCAAACTCCATTCCTCTAGGGCCAGCCACAGTGTTGTCAAACTTCTTTCCTCTAGGGCCAGCCACAGTGTTGTCAAACTCCATTCCTCTAGGGCCAGCCACAGTGTTGTCAAACTTCTTTCCTCTAGGGCCAGCCACAGTGTTGTCAAACTTCTTTCCTCTAGGGCCAGCCACAGTGTTGTCAAACTCCATTCCTCTAGGGCCAGCCACAGTGTTGTCAAACTTCTTTCCTCTAGGGCCAGCCACAGTGTTGTCAAACTTCTTTCCTCTAGGGCCAGCCACAGTGTTGTCAAACTTCTTTCCTCTAGGGCCAGCCACAGTGTTGTCAAACTCCATTCCTCTAGGGCCAGCCACAGTGTTGTCAAACTTCTTTCCTCTAGGGCCAGCCACAGTGTTGTCAAACTTCTTTCCTCTAGGGCCAGCCACAGTGTTGTCAAACTCCATTCCTCTAGGGCCAGCCACAGTGTTGTCAAACTTCTTTCCTCTAGGGCCAGCCACAGTGTTGTCAAACTCCATTCCTCTAGGGCCAGCCACAGTGTTGTCAAACTTCTTTCCTCTAGGGCCAGCCACAGTGTTGTCAAACTCCATTCCTCTAGGGCCAGCCACAGTGTTGTCAAACTCCATTCCTCTAGGGCCAGCCACAGTGTTGTCAAACTCCATTCCTCTAGGGCCAGCCACAGTGTTGTCAAACTCCATTCCTCTAGGGCCAGCCACAGTGTTGTCAAACTTCTTTCCTCTAGGGCCAGCCACAGTGTCAGCAGATCTTCATCCCTCCCTTGCACGTATTTTCCTAATTAAAGCTACACAGTAATTTGATTTGAAATGTGTATTTTCAGCCCTTTTAAGCTGGCTTACAAAACTGAAAGTAAAAGACGCTAAAAATTTAACTTAAGAAGGGGAAGCATAGAAATATCAAATCAAATCAAATGTATTTGTCACATACACATGGTTAGCAGATGTTAATGCGAGTGTAGTGAAATGCTTGTGCTTCTAGTTCCGACAATGCAGTAATAACCAACAAGTAATCTAGCTAACAATACGAAAACTACTACCTTATAGACACAAGTGTAAGGGGATAAAGAATATGTACATAAAGATATATGAGTGAGTGATGGTATCGAGTACAGTATATACAGTATATACATATGAGATGAGTATATAAACAAAGTGGCATAGTTAAGGTGGCTAGTGATACATGTATTACATAAAGATGCAGTAGATGATATAGAGTACAGTATATACGTATACAAATGAGATGAATGATATAGGGTATGTAAACATTATATTAGGTAGCATTGTTTAAAGTGGCTAGTGATATATTTTACATAATTTCCCATCAATTCCCATTATTAAAGTGGCTGGAGTTGAGTCAGTGTGTTGGCAGCAGCCACTCAATGTTAGTGGTGGCTGTTTTTCAGTCTCTCGGTCCCAGCTTTGATGCACCTGTACTGACCTCGCCTTCTGGATGATAGCGGGGTGAACAGGCAGTGGCTCGGGTGGTTGTTGTCCTTGATGATCTTTATGGCCTTCCTGTGACATCGGGTGGTGTAGGTGTCCTGGAGGACAGGTAGTTTGCCCCCGGTGATGCGTTGTGCAGACCTCACTACCCTCTGGAGAGCCTTACGGTTGTGGGCGGAGCAGTTGCCGTACCAGGCGGTGATACAACCCGCCAGGATGCTCTCGATTGTGCATCTGTAGAAGTTTGTGAGTGCTTTTGGTGACAAGCCGAATTTCTTCAGCCTCCTGAGGTTGAAGAGGCGCTGCTGCGCCTTCTTCACGATGCTGTCTGTGTGGGTGGACCAATTCAGTTTGTCTGTGATGTGTACGCCGAGGAACTTAAAACTTACTACCCTCTCCACTACTGTCCCTACGATGTGGATAGGGGGGTGTTCCCTCTGCTGTTTCCTGAAGTCCACAATCATCTTCTTAGTTTTGTTGACGTTGAATGTGAGGTTATTTTCCTGACACCACACTCTGAGGGCCCTCACCTCCTCCCTGTAGGCCGTCTCGTCGTTGTTGGTAATCAAGCCTACCACTCTTGTGTCGTCCACAAACTTGATGATTGAGTCGGAGGCGTGCATGGCCACGCAGTCGTGGGTGAACAGGGAGTACAGGAGAGGGCTCAGAACGCACCCTTGTGGGGCCCCAGTGTTGAGGATCAGCGGGGTGGAGATGTTGTTGCCTACGCTCACCACCTGGGGGCGGCCCGTCAGGAAGTCCAGTACCCAGTTGCACAGGGCGGGGTCGGGACCCAGGGTCTCGAGCTTGATGACGAGCTTGGAGGGTACTATGGTGTTAAATGCCGAGCTGTAGTCGATGAACAGCATTCTCACATAGGTATTCCTCTTGTCCAGATGGGTTAGGGCAGTGTGCAGTGTGGTTGAGATTGCATCGTCTGTGGACCTATTTGGGCGGTAAGCAAATTGGAGTGGGTCTAAGGTGTCAGGTAGGGTGGAGGTGATATGGTCCTTGACTAGTCTCTCAAAGCACTTCATGATGACGGAAGTGAGTAGTCGTTTAGCTCAGTTACCTTAGCTTTCTTGGGAACAGGAACAATGGTGGCCCTCTTGAAGCATGTGGGAACAGCAGACTGGGATAGGGATTGATTGAATATGTCCGTAAACACACCAGCCAGCTGGTTTGCGCATGCTCTGAGGGCGCGGCTGCGGATGCCGTCTGGGCCTGCAGCCTTGCGAGGGTTAACACGTTTAAATGTTTTCCTCACGTCGGCTGCAGTGAAGGAGAGTCCGCATGTTTTAGTTGCGGGCCGTGTCAGTGGTACTGTATTGTCCTCAAAGCGGGCAAAAAAGTTATTTAGTCTGCCTGGGAGCAAGACATCCTGGTCCGTGACGGCGCTGGTTTTCTTTTTGTAATCCGTGATTGACTGTAGACCCTGCCACATACCTCTTGTGTCTGAGCCGTTGAATTGAGATTCTACTTTGTCTCTATACTGACGCTTAGCTTGTTTGATTGCCTTGCGGAGGGAATAGCTGCACTGTTTGTATTCGGTCATGTTTCCGGTCATCTTGCCCTGATTAAAAGCAGTGGTTTGCACTTTCAGTTTCACGCGAATGCTGCCATCAATCCACGTTTTCTGGTTTGGGAATGTTTTAATCGTTGCTATGGGAACGACATCTTCAACGCACGTTCTAATGAACTTGCACACCGAATCAGCGTATTCGTCAATGTTGTTGTTTGACACAATACGAAACATATCCCAGTCCACGTGATGGAAGCAGTCTTGGAGTGTGGAATCAGATTGGTCGGACCAGCATGGAACAAATAGCGCTCATAGAACAGATCTACTGCTTCTTAGACTTGCTTTTGATGAGAATGACAGATCTATAACTCACATTTCTATGTACATTTGGTCGGGTATGAGCTATCTTAAGGGAAAGAGAGGAAAAACCATCAGACACTGTGGCGCTCTCGAAATTCAGTTTGGCACCCTTACTTAGATTTCAGAGACTGATCGGAAAATAAACCTTAGCCCCTTCCCTATATGCCTAGACCCTAGCTCTCTACTTTACTAATGTAAGTCTTGTTATAGCTTCATAAACAATGGTTTAGAGTAGATATTCCTCAGTGAATAGTCTTCTTGTCAAAATGGCTAATAGACACCGCCTAGTGGCCTCAGGTGGGTATGACAGCCAAAGTCTGACAAGGACAACCAGTGGCTGAAACATTACTGGGATTTCAGGGATTCTCCCGGGGCTCTCCTTTAATTTCACACAGCTTTTCCCTCATCTGTTACTGTTCGTATTTGTCCCACTCTACCTCTGATCTGTGTGTTGTCTGTCTGTGTGTTGTTCAGGAGGTGAAACTGGAGCATCGTCTGCAGAACCTGGCCACAGACCTGGGTCCTGTCTACCAGAGACTGGCCCCGGAGGCCTTCCAAAACCAGGTGGATCTGGAGCAGGCGGGCCAGGACTGCAGGCTGGGTCGGAGGACGGGCCGACCTTTCTCCGGGGTCACGGCATGTGTGGATTTCTGCGCCCACGCTCACAAAGACACACAGAACATGAACAACGGCAGCACTGTGGTATGCTACTCACATGGCTGGATTCACATGCACACACATATTTGCTGTCAAACAAACATAGACACAGGTCAAATAAAATCAAAGTTGATTGGTCCCGTACACAGTTTAGCAGATGTTTAGTGAAATGCTTATGTTACTAGCTCCGAAATTCAGTAAAATGTCGAACAAGTACACAGATAATAAAAAAGATTAAGAAATAATTGGAACGGATCTGATTAAGAACCCAAATAACACTGTAACAGTAGTCCAAATGCAATCTACATCTACACCAGCTTCATTTAGACAATATATACTAAGAATGATATGTACAGCAGTAGATATATTAGAGTGACCTGCTGTGTGTATAAAGTGTCCCTAAAATGCGATGTACAATAGTAGAAATATTACAATGAGCTACAGGTATGTCGAGAATACAGTATTTAAATACACAGTGTAAACCGGTAGTATCCAGTGGTTTAATGTCTGTATAACATTGGACATTATCGTTGGCTGTGAGTGTGTGTGTGTGTCTGTATGTGTGTGTGTGTGTGTGTGTGTGTGTGTGTGATAGTTTGTGTGTGTGTGTGTGTGTGTGTGTGTGTGTGTGTGTGTGTGTGTGTGTGTGTGTGTGTGTGTGTGTGTGTGATAGTTTGTGTGTGTGTGTTGTCTGTGCATCACCTAGTAGACGATTATTGATAGCTGTTCAACAGTCTGATGGTCTGGTGATAGAAGCTGTTCAACAGTCTGATGGTCTGGTGATAGAAGCTGTTCATCAGTCTGATGGTAATAGAAGCTGTTCAACAGTCTGATGGTAATAGAAGCTGTTTAACAGTCTGATGGTCTGGTGATAGAAGCTGTTCATCAGTCTGATGGTAATAGAAGCTGTTCATCAGTCTGATGGTCTGGTGATAGAAGCTGTTCATCAGTCTGATGGTAATAGAAGCTGTTCAACAGTCTGATGGTAATAGAAGCTGTTTAACAGTCTGATGGTCTGGTGATAGAAGCTGTTCAACAGTCTGATGGTAATAGAAGCTGTTCAACAGTCTGATGGTAATAGAAGCTGTTCAACAGTCTGATGGTAATAGAAGCTGTTCATCAGTCTGATGGTAATAGAAGCTGTTCATCAGTCTGATGGTCTGGTGATAGAAGCTGTTTAACAGTCTGATGGTCTGGTGATAGAAGCTGTTCAACAGTCTGATGGTAATAGAAGCTGTTTAACAGTCTGATGGTGATAGAAGCTGTTTAACAGTCTGATGGTCTGGTGATAGAAGCTGTTTAACAGTCTGATGGTTTGGTGATAGAAGCTGTTTAACAGTCTGATGGTAATAGAAGCTGTTCATCAGTCTGATGGTCTGGTGATTGAAGCTGTTCATCAGTCTGATGGTAATAGAAGCTGTTCATCAGTCTGATGGTAATAGAAGCTGTTCAACAGTCTGATGGTCTGGTGATAGAAGCTGTTCAACAGTCTGATGGTCTGGTGATAGAAGCTGTTCAACAGTCTGATGGTAATAGAAGCTGTTCATCAGTCTGATGGTAATAGAAGCTGTTCAACAGTCTGATGGTCTGGTGATTGAAGCTGTTCATCAGTCTGATGGTAATAGAAGCTGTTCATCAGTCTGATGGTAATAGAAGCTGTTCAACAGTCTGATGGTCTGGTGATTGAAGCTGTTCATCAGTCTGATGGTAATAGAAGCTGTTCAACAGTCTGATGGTAATAGAAGCTGTTCAACAGTCTGATGGTCTGGTGATTGAAGCTGTTCATCAGTCTGATGGAAATAGAAGCTGTTCATCAGTCTGATGGTAATAGAAGCTGTTCAACAGTCTGATGGTCTGGTGATAGAAGCTGTTCAACAGTCTGATGGTAATAGAAGCTGTTCATCAGTCTGATGGTCTGGTGATAGAAGCTGTTTAACAGTCTGATGGTAATAGAAGCTGTTCATCAGTCTGATGGTAATAGAAGCTGTTCAACAGTCTGATGGTCTGGTGATAGAAGCTGTTTAACAGTCTGATGGTAATAGAACATGGGTGTCAAACTCTGGCCCGTGGGCCAAATTTGGCCCGCGGGGTAATTATATTTGGCCCGCGAGACAATACCAAATTACTACTAGAGCTGGCCCGCCGGTATTATACAGCGCATTCACCACTAATACTACGAATCCCATAATGCTCTGCTGTTTTCGCGCGCCAATCAGGACAGGACCCAGAAACGCTCTCTCCTCTGAGTAGTCATAGCAACATAGACGCTACAACTGTCAGCGAGCTAACCCTTCCCAAAAATGGCGAAAAGAAAGGCAGAAAACAGGAGCTTTCTGGACAAGTGGGAGGCAGAATATCTGTTTACATATGTAAAAGACAAACCTGTTTGTCTTGTTTGTGGAGTCAACGTGGCTGTAAGTAAGGAGTACAACATTAGACGACACTATGAAACGAAACACCATGACAAATACAAGGACCTGGACATGACTCAAAGGAGCCAGAAAGTAGAGATGAAAAGAAGTTTGGTTTCACAACAGAATATATTTAAAAAAGCCACATCACAAAGCGAGGCTGCTGTAAAGGCTAGTTATATAGTGGCAGCAGAGATCGCAAAATCAGCCCGGCCCTTTAATGAGGGAGAGTTCATGAAAAAGTGCATGATGAAGGTTTGTGACCTCGTATGCCCAGAGAAAAAACAAGCATTTTCAAACGTGAGCCTGAGCAGGAACACAGTAGCTGATCGCACATGTGATCTTGCCACCAATCTGTATGACCAGCTGATGGAAAAGGGAAAAGATTTTGTTGCATTCTCCTCGCTGTGGATGAGCTGCGACGCATCTGATACTGCTCAGCTGTCAGTCTTCATCCGTGGAGTGGACTCAAATCTGTGTGTTACGGAGGAGCTATTAGGATTCAAATCAATGCATGGCACAACCACAGGAAAGGAAATCTTTGAGGAGGTTTCCAAATGTGTAACTGAAATAAAGCTGCCGTGGGATAAACTCGTTGGATTAACGACAGATGGTGCGCCAGCGATGTGTGGTAAAAAGAGTGGACTGGTGGGCATGGTTCGGGAGAAGATGCGGGAAGAGAACTGTGCAGGTGAGCTAACTGTTTACCACTGCATCATACATCAGGAAGCACTGTGTGCCAAAGCCCTAAAGATGGAACATGTTATGACCACAGTAACACAGGTAGTTAACTTTATAAGAGCCAAAGGTCTAAATCACCGCCAGTTTAAATCTTTTCTGGAGGAGTGTGGTTCGGAATACGCAGACGTGCCGTATCACCCAGAGGTGAGATGGCTAAGCAGAGGAAAAGTACTGAACAGATGTTTCGAGCTGCGTGAGGAAATATGTCAATTCCTGGAAACCAAAGGGAAGGATACAGCAGAGCTCCGGGAGCAAAAGTTCCTGTGTGAGCTGGCCTTTCCCTGTGACATCTCGAGCCATCTCGATGCGCTGAACCTGCAGCTTCAGGGGCGGGGGCGCATCATCACAGACATGTACGCTGCAGTGAGGGCCTTCAAAACTAAACTGTGCCTGTGGGAGAATCAGATGCTGCAAGGAAACCCTTGCCATTTTCCCTGCTGCCAATCCATAAAAGCGCAGATCTCTACCGCCGTGTTCCCATGCGCACAGTTTGCTGAAAAACTCAGTGTTCTCGCCGCTGAGTTTAGCCGGCGATTTGCCGACTTCGATGCCCAGAAATGCAAGTTTGAACTGCTTAGTAATCCCTTCGCAGTTGATGTGGAAAATGCACCAACCAACATCCAAATGGAGCTGATTGAACTCCAGTGCAACGACACGCTGAAGTCAAAGTATGATGCTGTGGGCGCCGCACAGATTCCACGGTTCATCCCTGACACAATGCCTCAGCTCCGCACCCAAGCTGCTCAGATGCTCTCCATGTTCGGCAGCACTTATCTATGCGAGCAACTTTTCTCCTCGATGAAGATGACCAAAACAACTCACAGGAGACGTCTGACTGATGAACATCTTCGCTCGATACTGAGGATTTCTTCAGCTCAGAGCTTGAGCCCAGACATTGATGAACTAGCATCCAAGAAGAGATGCCAGGTATCTGGCTTGGGCACATCAGATTAGACCATTGTGCAATAATTAACGTTTTCTTTATGCACTTTTTCTTGCTACAAGGCATGGGCTTGAATGGTTGATTGATTTATTATCATTTTATTTGTAAAATTATTAGCCAGTGGAAAAAGTTGATTTTGGTATTTAAATCAGAAGGATGCAAATAGAAAAGAGGCATAACATTTTTATTTACATTTTATTTATTCAATAAATGAATGCCATTGATGTGTTTTTTCATTTGAAATTCGATTTTGCATGTCTCCACTATTAAATTATATATTGTATGGTAATAAGCGATGCTTGTTCCATATTCAATGTTAAAGCAAAACTTGTTTGGGTCCATATTAAAAGGTTAATTTGTTCAATGTTGGCCCGTGACTTTGTTCAGGTTTTACATATTGGCCCACTGGGTATTTGAGTTTGACACCCCTGTAATAGAAGCTGTTCAGCGGTCTGATCGTAATAGAAGCTATTTAACAGTCTGATGGTCTGGTGGTAGAAGCTGTTTAACAGTCTGATGGTGATAGAAGCTGTTCATCAGTCTGATGGTCTGGTGATAGAAGCTGTTCATCAGTCTGATGGTCTGGTGATAGAAGCTGTTCATCAGTCTGATGGTCTGGTGATAGAAGCTGTTCATCAGTCTGATGGTCTGGTAATAGAAGCTGTACAACAGTCTGGTGGTAATTGAAGCTGTTCAGCAGTCTGATGGTAATAGAAGCTGTACAACAGTCTGATGGTAATAGAAGCTATACAACAGTCTGGTGGTAATTGAAGCTGTTCAGCAGTCTGATGGTAATAGAAGCTGTACAACAGTCTGATGGTAATAGAAGCTATACAACAGTCTGGTGGTAATTGAAGCTGTTCAGCAGTCTGATGGTAATAGAAGCTGTACAACAGTCTGATGATCTGGTAATAGAAGCTGTTCATCAGTCTGATGGTAATTGAAGCTGTTCAGCAGTCTGATGGTAATAGAAGCTGTACAACAGTCTGGTGATCTGGTAATAGAAGCTGTACAACAGTCTGATGGTAATAGAAGCTGTACTAAAGTTTGATGGTAATAGAAGCTGTACAACAGTTTGATGGTAATAGAAGCTGTACTACAGTTTGATGGTAATAGAATCTGTACAACAGTTTGATGGTAATAGAAGCTGTACAACAGTTTGATGGTAGTAGAAGCTGTACAACAGTCGGATGGTCTGGTAATAGAAGCTGTTCAACAGTCTGATGGTACTAGAAGCTGTTTGACAGTCTGATGATCTGGTAATAGAAGCTGTACAACAGTCTGATGGTCTGGTGATAGAAGCTGTTCATCAGTCTGATGTTCTGGTAATTGAAGCTGTACAACAGTCTGGTGGTAATTGAAGCTGTTCAGCAGTCTGATGGTAATAGAAGCTGTACAACAGTCTGATGATCTGGTAATAGAAGCTGTACTACAGTTTGATGGTAATAGAAGCTGTTCAACAGTCTGATGGTCTGGTGATAGAAGCTGTTCAACAGTCTGATGGTAATAGAAGCTGTTCATCAGTCTGATGGTAATAGAAGCTGTTCAACAGTCTGATGGTAATAGAAGCTGTTCAACAGTCTGATGGTAATAGAAGCTGTTCAACAGTCTGATGGTAATAGAAGCTGTTCAACAGTCTGATGGTAATAGAAGCTGTTCAACAGTCTGATGATCTGGTAATAGAAGCTGTTCAACAGTCTGATGGTCTGGTGATAGAAGCTTTTCAGCAGTCTGATGGTAATAGAAGCTGTTCATCAGTCTGATGGTAATAGAAGCTGTTCAACAGTCTGATGGTAATAGAAGCTGTTCAACAGTCGGATGGTCTGGTAATAGAAGCTGTTCAACAGTCGGATGGTAATAGAAGCTGTACAACAGTCTGATGGTAATAAAAGCTGTTCAACAGTCTGATGGTAATAGAAGCTGTACAACAGTCTGATGGTAATAGAAGCTGTTCAACAGTCTGATGGTAATAGAAGCTGTACTACAGTCTGATGGTCTGGTGATAGAAGCTGTTCAACCGTCTGATGGTAATAGAAGCTGTTCAACAGTCTGATGGTAATAGAAGCTGTTCATCAGTCTGATGGTAATAAAAGCTGTTCAACAGTCTGATGGTCTGGTAATAGAAGCTGTACTACAGTCTGATGGTCTGGTGATAGAAGTTTTTCAACAGTCTGATGGTAATAGAAGCTGTTCATCAGTCTGATGGTAATAGAAGCTGTTCAACAGTCTGATGGTAATAGAAGCTGTTCAACAGTCTGATGGTAATAGAAGCTGTTCAACAGTCTGATGGTAATAGAAGCTGTTCAACAGTCTGATGGTAATAGAAGCTGTTCAACAGTCGGATGGTCTGGTAATAGAAGCTGTACAACAGTCTGATGGTAGTAGAAGCTGTTCAACAGTCTGATGGTAATAAAAGCTGTTCAACAGTCTGATGGTAATAGAAGCTGTTCAACAGTCGGATGGTCTGGTAATAGAAGCTGTACAACAGTCTGATGGTCTGGTAATAGAAGCTGTTCAACAGTCTGATGATCTGGTAATAGAAGCTGTACAACAGTCTGATGGTAATAGAAGCTGTACTACAGTTTGATGGTAATAGAAGCTGTACAACAGTTTGATGGTAATAGAAGCTGTACTACAGTTTGATGGTAATAGAAGCTGTACAACAGTTTGATGGTAATAGAAGCTGTACAACATTTTGATGGTAGTAGAAGATGTACAACAGTCGGATGGTCTGGTAATAGAAGCTGTTCAACAGTCTGATGGTACTAGAAGCTGTTTGACAGTCTGATGATCTGGTAATAGAAGCTGTACAACAGTCTGATGGTCTGGTGATAGAAGCTGTTTAACAGTCTGATGGTAATAGAAGCTGTTCATCAGTCTGATGGTCTGGTGATAGAAGCTGTTCATCAGTCTGATGGTCTAGTGATAGAAGCTGTTCGTCAGTCTGATGGTCTCGTGATAGAAGCTGTTCATCAGTCTGATGGTCTGGTGATAGAAGCTGTTCATCAGTCTGATGGTCTGGTGATAGAAGCTGTTCATCAGTCTGATGGTCTGGTGATAGAAGCTGTTCATCAGTCTGGTGGTCTGGTAATAGAAGCTGTACAACAGTCTGGTGGTAATTGAAGCTGTTCATCAGTCTGGTGGTAATTGAAGCTGTTCAGCAGTCTGATGGTAATAGAAGCTGAACAACAGTCTGATGGTAATAGAAGCTGTACAACAGTCTGATGGTAATAGAAGCTGTTCAACAGTCTGATTGTAATAGAAGCTGTACAACAGTCTGATGGTAATAGAAGCTATACAACAGTCTGATGGTAATAGAAGCTGTTCAACAGTCTGATTGTAATAGAAGCTGTACAACAGTCTGATGGTAATAGAAGCTGTTCAACAGTCTGATTGTAATAGAAGCTGTACAACAGTCTGATGGTAATAGAAGCTATACAACAGTCTGATGGTAATAGAAGCTGTACAACAGTCTGATGGTAATAGAAGCTATACAACAGTGTGATGGTCTGGTAATAGAAGCTGTTCATCAGTCTGATGTTCTGGTAATTGAAGCTGTACAGCAGTCTGGTGGTAATTGAAGCTGTTCAGCAGTCTGATGGTAATAGAAGCTGTACAACAGTCTGATGATCTGGTAATAGAAGCTGTTCATCAGTCTGATGGTAATTGAAGCTGTTCATCAGTCTGATGGTCTGGTAATAGAAGCTGTACCACAGTCTGATGGTAATAGAAGCTGTACTACAGTTTGATGGTAATAGAAGCTGTTCAACAGTCTGATGGTCTGGTGATAGAAGCTGTTCAACAGTCTGATGGTAATAGAAGCTGTTCATCAGTCTGATGGTAATAGAAGCTTTTCAACAGTCTGATGGTAATAGAAGCTGTTCAACAGTCTGATGGTAATAGAAGCTGTCCAACAGTCTGATGGTAATAGAAGCTGTTCAACAGTCTGATGGTAATAGAAGCTGTTCAACAGTCTGATTGTAATAGAAGCTGTTCAACAGTCTGATGGTAATAGAAGCTGTTCAACAGTCTGATGGTAATAGAAGCTGTTCAACAGTCTGATGATCTGGTAATAGAAGCTGTTCAACAGTCTGATGGTCTGGTGATAGAAGCTTTTCAGCAGTCTGTCTGGTAATAGAAGCTGTACAACAGTCTGATGGTAATAAAAGCTGTTCAACAGTCTGATGGTAATAGAAGCTGTTCAACAGTCTGATGGTAATAGAAGCTGTTCAACAGTCTGATGGTAATAGAAGCTGTTCAACAGTCGGATGGTCTGGTAATAGAAGCTGTACAACAGTCTGATGGTAATAGAAGCTGTTCAACAGTCTGATGGTAATAGAAGCTGTTCAACAGTCTGATGTTCTGGTAATTGAAGCTGTACAGCAGTCTGGTGGTAATTGAAGCTGTTCAGCAGTCTGATGGTAATAGAAGCTGTACAACAGTCTGATGATCTGGTAATAGAAGCTGTTCATCAGTCTGATGGTCTGGTAATAGAAGCTGTACAACAGTCTGATGGTAATAGAAGCTGTTCAACAGTCTGATGGTCTGGTGATAGAAGCTGTTCAACAGTCTGATGGTAATAGAAGCTGTTCATCAGTCTGATGGTAATAGAAGCTGTTCATCAGTCTGATGGTAATAGAAGCTGTTCAACAGTCTGATGGTAATAGAAGCTGTTCAACAGTCTGATGGTAATAGAAGCTGTCCAACAGTCTGATGGTAATAGAAGCTGTTCAACAGTCTGATGGTAATAGAAGCTGTCCAACAGTCTGATGGTAATAGAAGCTGTTCATCAGTCTGATGGTAATAAAAGCTGTTCAACAGTCTGATGGTAGTAGAAGCTGTTCAACAGTCTGATGGTAATAAAAGCTGTTCAACAGTCGGATGGTCTGGTAATAGAAGCTGTTCAACAGTCTGATGGTAATAGAAGCTGTTCAACAGTCGGATGGTCTGGTAATAGAAGCTGTACAACAGTCTGATGGTCTGGTAATAGAAGCTGTTCAACAGTCTGATGGTAATAGAAGCTGTTCAACAGTCTGATGATCTGGTAATAGAAGCTGTTCAACAGTCTGATGGTAATAGAAGCTGTTCATCAGTCTGATGGTAATAGAAGCTTTTCAACAGTTGATGGTAATAGAAGCTGTTCATCAGTCTGATGGTCTGGTAATAGAAACTTTTCAACAGTCTGATGGTAATAGAAGCTTTTCAACAGTCTGATGGTAATAGAAGCTTTTCAACAGTCTGATGGTAATAGAAGCTTTTCAACAGTCTGATGGTAATAGAAGCTTTTCAACAGTCTGATGATAATAGAAGCTTTTCAACAGTATGATGGTAATAGAAGCTGTTCATCAGTCTGATGGTCTGGTAATATAAGCTTTTCAACAGTCTAATGGTAATAGAAGCTTTTCAACAGTCGATGGTAATAGAAGCTGTTCATCAGTCTGATGGTCTGGTAATAGAAGCTTTTCAACAGTCTGATGGTAATAGAAGCTGTTCAACAGTCTGATGGTAATAGAAGCTGTCCAACAGTCTGATGGTAATAGAAGCTGTCCAACAGTCTGATGGTAATAGAAGCTGTTCAACAGTCTGGGAGACTCCGGCAGCGCTGGACAGGAGGGAGACTCCGGCAGCGCTGGACAGGCGGGAGACTCCGGCAGCGCTGGACAGGCGGGAGACTCCGGCAGCGCTGGACAGGAGGGAGACTCCGGCAGCGCTGGACAGGAGGGAGACTCCGGCAGCGCTGGACAGGAGGGAGACTCCGGCAGCGCTGGACAGGAGGGAGACTCTGGCAGCGCTGGACAGGCGGGAGACTCCGGCAGCGCTGGACAGGAGGGAGACTCTGGCAGCACTGGACAGGAGGGAGACTCTGGCAGCGCTGGACAGGCGGGAGCACCTGTAGGGATGAGACGGAGAGACAGCCTGGTGCGGGGGGCTGCCACCGGAGGGCTGGTGCGTGGAGGTGGTACCGGATAGACCCGACCGTGCAGGCGCACTGGAGCTCTTGAGCACCGAGCCTGCCCAACCTTACCCGGTTGAATGCTCCCGGTCGCCCTGCCAGTGCGGCGAGGTGGAATAGCCCACACTGGGCTATGCAGGCGAACCGGGGACGCCATGTGCAAGGCTGGTGCCATGTAAGCCGGCCCAAGGAGACGCACTGGAGACCAGATGCGTAGAGCCGGCTTCATGGCACTTGGCTCGATGCCCACTCTAGCTCGGCCGATACGCAGAGCTGGTATGTACCGCACCGGGCTATGCACCCGCACTGGGGACACCGTGAGCTCCACAGCATAACACGGTGCCTGCCCGATCTCTCTCGCCCTCCGGTAAGCACAGGAAGTTGGCGCAGGTCTCCTACCTGGCTTCGCCACACTTCTTGTGTGCCCCCCCCAAGACATTTTTGGGGCTGACTCTCAGGCTTCCATCCGCGCTGCTGTGCTGCCTCCTCATACCAGCGCCTCTCCGCCTTCACCGCCTCCAGCTCTTCTTTGGGGCGGCAATATTCTCCAGGCTGTGCCCAGGGTCCTTTTCCATCCAACTCATCCTCCCATATCCAGTCCTCCTTGCGCTGTTCCTGCCGCCACTGCTTGTCACCACGCCGCTTGGTCCTGTTGTGGTGGGGGATTCCGTAACGGGATTCCAAAACGCTGCGTGGTTATTGTGATAGATGAAAATAGAACAATATACAAAAAACAAGAAACCGTGAAAAAAATGAAAACAGCCCTATCTGGTGTAACAAACACAAAGACAGGAACAATCACCCACAAACCCCAACACCAAACAGGCTACCTAAATATGGTTCCCAATCAGAGACAATGACTAACACCTGGCTCTGATTGAGAACCATATCAGGCCCAAACACAGAAACAGACAAACAAGACATCCAACATAGAATGCCCACTTAGATCACACCCTGACCAAACAAAACATAGAAACATACAAAGCAAACTTTGGTCAGGGTGTGAGATGATACATACATACGCTCGCTCACTCACGCACACACAGAGAAACACAAATACTTACACACACTTGCTTCTTGTGCCAGCATTTTAATGGACAACACCGTTGAGAGTTAGTGTTGTGGTCGTGTTTTGTGCGTTAACATTAGCTTAGACAAATGTCACTATCAAATCATTTTAAAAAATCCATAGTGGAAACAAAAATCGATATGAGATGTCATGCACTTTTTGGTCACCTCACACGTTTTCACTTCAACCAAGATACCGTAGGCATTTTATCCCAGAAACTCTCAGATACTTTGCTAGTCTTTTCCATTCATGTAAAATGTATTGTTGTCTGACCCTCCTGCAGGTTTGCACTTTAACCAAGGAGGACAACCGTGC
Source organism: Oncorhynchus keta (assembly GCF_023373465.1). Taxonomy (NCBI): domain Eukaryota; kingdom Metazoa; phylum Chordata; class Actinopteri; order Salmoniformes; family Salmonidae; genus Oncorhynchus; species Oncorhynchus keta. Next base: position 28,268,630 of record NC_068456.1, read on the forward strand.
GGTGCGTAACATCCCTGAGGATGAACAGCTCCACGTCCTGCCCCTCTATAAGATCTCACAGAGGGATGAGTTTGGCCGTGCCGATGGCCAGTGGGACAAGATCCAGACTGGGGCCCTGCAGGTGCTGTCAGCTTTCCCCAGAGAGGTAGGTTCCTACGCTTTCCTAAGTTTCCCCTAGGTGCAGATCTAGGAGCAGCTTCCTCTCCTCTAATCCTAACAGTAACCATTAGTGGGGAAAATATGAAACTGACCCAAGAGATCAGCGTCTACTTCACCCTAAATCGGTTCTTACCCCCTGTAGAGAACCAGGAGGCAGGGGCTGTTACACGGGGTGTCCAATCCTCCTCCTGTGCTTACTGGGTATGCAGGCTTTTGTTCCAGCCTTGCTCTAACACACTTGATTCTACTAATCAACCTCCAGTTGCTCACCCGGATGAGGGTTGGTTAGCCTTGCACTCTACGGGATTGAAATTAGTTGGCATCAAGACCATGTCAATTGGAGAGTTTTGGGTTTGATCTTGCACAAGTCACATCCCACTGGGCAAAATCAACATTGTTTCCATGTCAATTCAACAACAACAAAAACTATGTGATGGTGTTGAATTCTCGTGGAAAACTGATTGGATTTGCTAAAAGTCATCAACATAAAGGAATTTCGTATTTTATTTCAACCAACTTTTAACCGAAATCCATTGACATGGTGAAATTCAACCAAATGTAAATCCAAACCAAACATTGAAATGATGTCTGTGCCCAGTGGGATGTGCTGTATATGCGTGTTTACTTCAAACCACTTGATAAAAGCTTTTACTAAATGACCATGCTTATATCATCACCAGGTGCGTCTGCTGGCTGAGCCGGTGAAATCAGCCCGTAAGAGGAAGCAGGAGGCCAAGCTGAAGGCCCAGGCTGACAAACAGGCTGCAGCTCAGGACAGGAAGCCTGGACAGAGTCCACTAACCCCGGGCAAGGTCAAGACCGAGAGCACCAACAAAGGTAGAGACCTCTGGTTGGTTGATTGGTTGTTTGATTAGTTGGTTGATTGGTTGGTTGGTTTATTGGTTGAATGAATGATTAATCAGTTGGTTGGTAGATTAATTGATTAATTAATGATTTACTAATTGATTCATTGATAAATTGGTTGATTGATTTTCTGCATTTTTCTTACAATAAAATGTTTGATCCTGGTTTGTATATTTCACCTTCCAGGTTCCAAAAGCACTTCATCAGTGGATCAGTCCTCCTCATTCAAAGCAGAGCCTCAGCCCTTCTACAGCTCTTTCACACCAGGAAGTGTGGGTGCCTATGCTCCAGAGTCTAACTCCCCTAGCCCTTACCACCACAGCACTCCCACCTACCCCACTCCTCCAGGAAGATCCACCCCGGGGATGGAGGCTCTTTCCCCCCATCGTCCCGGCATGCCTTCCACCCAGTACGGATACAGAGGGCCACCAGGGGCCCAGTGCAATGGTTCCCCCCTCCATTACAAGACAATGGGAGAGGATGTAAATGGTTACTCCCCAGGACTCATCAGAAAGCAGCTGGCGAACACTGAGAGATGTGGGACACCTGGTGACTACCCCCCCAGGACGTTTAAAATGGAACCCAACGAGGTGCACTGCTCCCCTCTTGTCAGACCCCCCCACAGCCACAGTACTCCTCCTCCATCCTCCTCCTCCTTCTCCGCCCCCCTCCCCCACCCAGAGGGCCTCCACAGCAGACTCAACGGGCTCCCCGGCGTGGCGGAGGAGATCGGGGACGGGGTTAAAGGTCATGGAGGTCATGACCTCCCCCACTGTGCCACTCATCTCCCCCTTCAGGCCCCTCCCCCTCTCTTCCCCAACCCGGAAGAGGTCAAACAGGAACAGGAAGAGGTGTGGTCAGACAGCGAGCACAACTTCCTGGACAGTGACATTGGTGGGGTGGCGGTGGCTCCCTCCCACGGTTCCATTCTGATTGAGTGCGCACGCAGAGAGCTCCATGCCACCACCCCCATCCTCCGACCCGACCGCAGCCACCCCACCCGCATCTCCCTGGTCTTCTACCAGCACAAATCCCTCAACGAGCCTGACCATGGCCTGCACATGTGGGAGGCAAAGATGGCCCGGAGGGAGCGGGAGAGGGAGGAGGAGGCTGAGAGGATAGGGATGGGCCTGGACCTGGAAGAGGTTAGCCCGGTCAAGGGGAAGGGGAAGAGGGGGAAGGGGGCCGGGGCTGAGAGTGTGGAGCCTGAGGAGGAGGTAGAAGAGGAGGGCCCGGAGGAGAAGAAAGGGGTATTGAAGGTTCCTACCCGGCAGGCGGTGACCGTAGCGCGGGATGGGGTGGTCACTGTGTCCCCTTATGCTCTGACACAGGTCACGGGCCCCTACAACCGCTGGACATGATACTGTTATGTACACACACGTACACAGGCACACATTCACTCACAGACACATACAGCGATTACATTTTAACACACACACACACCACCCTGTGCTACTTACTGCCTTACCTCAATCAACTTTACACTTCTAATCTCCTTTTTCTGTGTTATTTCATTGTGTTACTTTTTCCAAACGTATGTCTGTTTATTTTTGTTTCTCTTCGTCTCTGCTTTCAAAGTGATGAGGAAGAATATCGTTTGTGGGTTTTTAACTGTGACTTTTAGTGTTTGGTGATGATTTTTGCGGTCTGGTTTTTTCATGTAAAGAGATGGTGCTCAGAACCAATTTTAAATGTGTTTTTAAACTGGTTTTAAATACAACTTGATTAATAAGAACAAACAAGATGTGATTATTTATTCTGACCATTTTTCAAAAACTATTTTTTTATTTTATTTCTTGATGCAAGCCTGTTTACTGCAATTTTGCTGTCATCCAGCATTTTACACTAGTAAACACTCATGTCAAGTCTCTATGGTCTTTGTTTCAGCCAAGAGTGCTCTTTTCACAAAAGGAGTTTTATCAATGATTGATCATGTAATGGTGCCATCTGTAGCAGCAACTTTCGATAAACACACCACATATTACACAGTATGTAAGACTAGACTACACACATTTACTCTAGTTTTATGTGAAAACAATGTAGCATGGTGCTTTTCCTTCTCTTCCCGTTCCTCTATTGGTGGTCATGAAGGAACTTTACTACCTTGTTTTGGGCTGGATCGTTTTAGTCTTTTTGTTAAACGTACAGATAGATAGATATATGATGACATATTGAAAAAGCACTTTTTTATTTTTCATAACTTGAAAAAGGTCCCGTTCCAATATGTACAGATAGAGAGTTATATCCGACAGCTTGTTTGAAACCTGTTCGTTTTTTTGTTGTAGAATGATTTTATTCATCTATGAATTTGTAACATTATAAATTGCATATCAGTCTCACACAAAAAACTGGCTTACTAAGCAATTATGAAATGCTGCATATAAAGATTGTGTCAGATTATGGTGCTTGTTTTCAACGACACTTCATTTGTATGAATCTGGATAACCATGTACAGTATGTTCACTGAAGACCTGGGTTCAAATACATGTGTATTTGAGTATCTGGTATTTAAAATGCGTTTTTCTATGTATTTGAGTATTTTCAAAATACACAGCCCAAAATAAGTACTTTTATTTGAATATTTTAATGGTTGATTGTAAAAACCAAATTGATAGTATTTTCAAATACTTATGTAAAATACTATTTTCAAATACCTGGGTTAAATGCATGGGAATGTATTTGCATCAGTGTATTTGAGTATTTTCAAATAGTTTCCAAATATCCAGATGCAACTACTTGTCTTTTCAAATAATTACTTTGAATGTATGGGAAAGTAATTGAGATATTTGAAATAGTATTTTAACCCAGGTCTGGTTCACTGTCTGAACTTCCAGCGTGTTTTAAATAGGACTTGTCTGTTTTTGATACAGACACAGCTGAAAAGACCACATAAAACCTGTTCAGAAATGGTGACTATATTACTGTATGTTTCTTACAGGCGCTGACAGCATTTCTATCCTCTCTTTTTAACTGACTAGGGCATTGATTGGCACGTATGTTTGTCCATATACTGGGTATAAATACATTATACAAGTGGAGAGCAAACCAACACGTATGTTTGTCCATATACTGGGTATAAATACATTATACAAGTGGAGAGCAAACCAACACGTATGTTTGTCCATATACTGGGTATAAATACATTATACAAGTGGAGAGCAAACCAACACGTATGTTTGTCCATATACTGGGTATAAATACATTATACAAGTGGAGAGCAAACCAATCACATCCTTTGTTGTTTCTCATTGCTTCGTCTTTACTCTTTGGGTGAAGCTGCTCTGACAGAATAAAACACTCCTCAGATCATTTCAGCTGCTGTAACAGTGTTGAAATGTTGTTAAAACGTTGTTTACATACCATTTACATAACTCTTTCACATGGTATCTGAATGTGGCATACAGGGTTGGGGTTAACTCGTGTCATTTCAGAAAAGAACCGTAATATTCAGAGAGTATTTTCCAATTCAACCTTATTCAGTCAAATTCATTTGAAAATCCTGGATAGAAGGCTTTTGAAATAGAATCAACCTCAATGCTTGTGGCATACCGTTTCAGGGTCGAAATGTAGTTACTTTCTGATGGTGCTAACTCGTCAAAATGTGATGCTGCACTGACAAAGCCTGTGTTTATTCTAGGGGTGATGTTATGATGCTTTTTGCATGACTAGCATTTGCTGTTTCCCTTCTGGATGGGCATGCCATACCCTTGTGCTCTACCATCTCTGTCCTGAATGCATTATGTACTACAGTACTTCAATCTTGTCACTGGTCAACTTGAGCAGAGTTACAGAGTAGCATCAATTCACTGCATCTTTTCATCATCAGTTCTAGGTCTATCACGTATTGAGTCAGACAGTAAGACCTCTGCAGTATACAGTATAAACCTGCTTTAATAGGGGGCAACCATGTAGGGTATTCATCAATGCTCACATTAGTCCATCATAACCATGTAAATATGGGCCCATTCACTAATACTGCAATTGATTAGGCATCTGTTGTATTGATATGTCTCCGTATATGCTGGCTCTAATGCAGCTCAATGCAGATAAAGCACATTTCACTGGTGCTTTCATTTGAGTAATACACAGATCTGGATATATGTTTTTTTCTGTCTGTTTTTCTCTTTGTTTCTCAGGTGTGAGGTTGTTCATTTACCCAGGCTTCAACCCAACTAGGGCACACACAGTCTCCTAACACAACTCTCTTTCTTCCAATAATGTTGTCAACAGATTGACAAAGTCAAACCATATACTTAGATTTTTCCTCTGAGATAAATGTTGACACATAGATTGAATGCATTTTATACAAAGTAGCTGCAGTACTTAAATAGTCTATTACATTATATTGAATGTAGGCCGTTGCAAGTTAATAATGTGGTAGAAAACAGTCACTTTAAAATGTTTCCAGCTTTACATAAGACAATTTGTAAGATAATAAACTTTTGTAATTGTTTCACTTGAAGATTTCTTGGTTCTACCATTATGTGTGACTTGAAAACTGTGGTAACCTACATGTACATCAAGGAGGAAAAACTAGCACCAGCATTTTAAAACTCAAAGGTTTTTATTGGAATAAAACTGTATAAAATACACATTTCATGTGGAACTGACAGTTTTACAGTACTATTCATGGTTTGTAGATAACAGTCTTGTTATTTTGCAACTGATTGACAAAATGACTGTACATAATAACTAAAGTGTATATCAGTTTGACAGTTTTGAGAAAATACTAAATTCAGCATTCCTGTCAATGGCTACCCCCTGGTGAAATAAAGATGTATTTATATTTTGAACTTGTCGTGTGTCTTTTTGCTTTATTGACAATAAGTGACTTCAAGGTATACAAACTATTATACTGTGTGTGTGTGTGTGTGTGTGTGTGTGTGTGTGTGTGTGTGTGTGTGTGTGTGTGTGTGTGTGTGTGTGTGTGTGTGTGTGTGTGTGTGTGTGTGTGTGTGTGTGTGTGTGTGTGTGTGTGTGTGTGTGTGTGTGTGTGTGTGTGTGTGTGTGTGTGCAGTCTCAGGTGAACATAACAGATGGCAATACCCCTGATTAGAAATGTGTGTGTAGACCCATAAGAATGTACTTTTGGGAATAGATGGTAACCAGTAGAACAAAACAGATAGCTTACCTTATTCCCCGGGTCCATTCCTTTGTCACAGTGTAGTGGAGACTTAAATATTTGTAGTATTATAGTTAGAATAAATAGTGATAATATACCTGCGTGCGAAAAGTCTACTGTCAGGGATAGCGGGCTTTCTGCCATTCACATGTTCTTGAACTAAAAAGGCTTCCGTATATTTTTGAGTGATTCGTGACGCACCAGCTCCGAACGGACAGGATCATTTCTACAGGCAAGATGGCGACTTCGGAGCCGGTAAGCGAGATCGAGGTATGTGGACATTTCACGAATAAAAACTGAATGTAGAACCCATCCTTTTTTATTTGGTTAAGTTTCGTCTAATAGGGATTAAATCTACCAGGTTTTAACGGAATATTTTGCTCCAGGATCTGTGAAAGTGTGGTTGTCTGGTTCCAACATGCTCAGCAATGCTAGCGATGGATTTAGGGGGTGGCATTGGAGACTGTTGGCAGGGAGTAACTGGACATAGCTAGGTAGTTAATACTTGGTTCATTGAGTCAATACAATATATTACAGTGTCCCTTCAAAACTATTGATCGTATTTGTGATCGGTTTTTATTTACATGATAAAAACATGTGACATCTAGACACGTGTGTCTGCTGTGTTAGCTAGATTTTACGTTGCCTTGCTAACTATAGCTAGTTAGCCTGATGGCTAACGTTAACTAACTTGCTGCCATGGGGCTTGCTCATTTGAATCTGCACATATTTTGCACAAATTAACCTGTTTTGGGCAAATTGAATGAATTACTAGTTGTAACTAGTTAGCTAGCTAAACGGTTCCCAATTAGCTATACGACAATCGGACGTTAATGAATTAACTTCTACAGTTGCTAGTTCGCTAACGTTAAAAGTGATTTAGTTGGCTAGTTAAGGTACTAGTGAGTGAGTCATCCATTATACTGAAGTAGTTAGCTGTCTTGGAATCAGCCCCATTCAGCAGGCGAATGACTTGCGGCGAATCAATGAATCAGAGATGAAGCATATGGACGGTCTAGCTAACTACTTAGGAGTTTGCTACAGAGTAGTAGGTAGAGTTTCAATCACATGTGGCTCTCTAGTAGCTATTAGTAATGGCTAACTACACAAACGTTTGGCTTAGTCTCAGGTGAACAGAAAACGTAGCTCGCTAGCTAACCACATTGACAAAACAGAGCCGGCTAGCCATTGTCACCTCACATCACCTTGTTCTAGATCTTTCAATAGTGGAAGTCTAGATCTTAAGCATCTTCTACAGAGATGTTGGTAGATCTTCAGTAGACATGAAGAGCTAGAGGCATTGTATGTATCATTCAGTAGTAGAAATGGCAGAAATCCTAGTTTTGTCTTTATTCAAAATGTTAAAATGTAGTCCGACATGGATAGAATACACATGTAGTATTGTTTTAGTGTCTGTAGTAGTTTTATTAAATGTAACCTTTGTTTAACTAGGCAAGTCAGTTAAGACTTGTTCGGGAGCAGAATGACAGATTTTTACCTTGTCAGCTCGTGGATTCCATCTAGCAACTTTTCAGTTACTGGCCCAAAGCTTTAACCACTAGGCTACCTGCTGCCCCGGTTAGTTTCCATAATTATCCTTGATATTGATATGATTGTGTATGTTAGGAGCTATTGGCAGGATGGGTCTAAAGATGTCAGATTTCCTGCAAACATCTAATATTGTACTGATGGATGTTTTTGCTGTGTCATCCCATCCAGAATGCACCTGAAACAGAAGAGCCCCAACCTGAAGTAATCCCCACTGCACCACCTGTGGTCACTGATTCTGAGCAGTACATCAAACACCCCCTGCAAAACAAGTATGGGTACAGTGTGTCTGTCTGCTTTTGTGCATTACAATTAGTAAATGAGACAACAAGGGGGACCTACCTGAATTTGTCCAATAGGAACTCATTGCAAAACATAATTGTTTGGACTAATGATTACATCCCTGGGGTACTGCAACAAAAACAAGAGTTTCTATTGAACAATTTCAGGTAGGTCCCTCCCTCTTTCGTTCTGTTGGTTTCTGTTTTGTTCCTAGTGAATAAACCCCAGGGTCATGTTCATTCATTAGATACCAAATGGAAGGGAAATGACAATCAGAACTGGACTTGTCCAATAAGAAACTAAGTCGTTTTTAAAAAGTTGCAAAACCTTTTAAAATGTGTTGTTATTGTGTGCCTAAATTAACATAACCCAGATGGGGATACTAGGGTCACGCTCACTAGGCCAAAACGCTTTGGTGCTTCCTAAAATATTTCCATTCACATGCTCACAGCTAGCTTTATCCCTAAACCTAGATGAAGAACAAAGCTGATCAAACTTGCTCTCTACAGATTTGACATTGTGATGTCATAACTTTTGTCTGTTGTAGCACATCCAATCGAGTGGCTGTCTTTTGAATAGGGAGCCAGGCCATAGACTACTGTGAGCAGTACATCGGACCGGGTAGAACTGCTGACATAAAACACTGCCTCAGTAGACCCAGTCTAGACCTTTCTGTCTGTCCTGTCCCTGCCTCAGGTGGATGCTGTCCCTCCCTAACCACAGATTCTGGGCCATTCTGATGCTTTAAAACTCCATAGTTCTAGTCTTTTTTTCCTGTTTGAAAACTTTATCCTAGACCAGTGGATTTCAGATTCTATTCGCAGGGATTTTTCTGCCATTGACATCCTTGGGCAGGCCGCCTAAGCGTTATTTAGGGCCGTGTGTGTGCGTGTGCGTGTGCGTGTGTGCGCACGTGACGTGTGTGCGTGCGCACGTGAGTGTGTGCGCGCGCACGAGTGTGTGTGTGCACGTGAGTGTGTGTGTGCACGTGAGTGTGTGTGCGCGCACGTGAGTGTGCGCACGTGAGTGTGTGTGCGCACGTGAGTGTGTGTGCGCACGTGAGTGTGTGTGCGCACGTGAGTGTGTGCGCACGTGAGTGTGTGTGCGCGTGACGTGAGTGTGTGCGACGTGAGTGTGTGCGCACGTGAGTGTGTGTGCGCACGTGAGTGTGTGTGCGCACGTGAGTGTGTGTGCGCACGTGAGTGTGTGTGCGCGCACGTGAGTGTGTGTGCGCACATGAATGAATGAGTGTGTGTGCGTACGCACATGAATGAATGAGTGTGTGTGTACACACATGAATGAATGAATGCGCGTGTGTATGCACATGAATGAATGAATGCGCGTGTGTATACACATGGGTGAATGAATGCGTGTGTGTGTGTACACATGAATGAATGAATTTTTTTTATTTTTTTATTTTATTTTTTTTACCTTTATTTAACCAGGCAAGTCAGTTAAGAACATATTCTTATTTGCCTAGGAACAGTGGGTTAACTGCCTGTTCAGGGGCAGAACGACAGATTTGTACCTGGTCAGCTCGGGGGTTTGAACTCACAACCTTCCGGTCCAACGCTCTAACCACTAGGCTACGCTGCCGCCCCGGCATGAGTGAATGAATGAATGCGTGTGTGTGTGTGTGTGTGTGTATACACATGAATCAAATCAAATTTTATTTGTCACATACACATGGTTAGCAGATGTTAATGCGAGTGTAGCGAAATGCTTGTGCTTCTAGTTCTGACAATGCAGTGATAACCAACAAGTAATCTAACTAACAATTCCAAAACTACTGTCTTATACACAGTGTAAGGGGATAAAGAATATGTACATAAGGATATATGAATGAGTGATGGTACAGAGCAGCATACAGTAGATGGTATCGAGTACAGTATATACATATGAGATGATTATGTAGACAAAGTAAACAAAGTGGCATAGTTAAAGTGGCTAGTGATACATGTATTACATAAGGATGCAGTCGATGATGTAGAGCACAGTATATACGTATGCATATGAGATGAATAATGTAGGGTAAGTAACATTATATAAGGTAGCATTGTTTAAAGTGGCTAGTGATATATTTACATCATTTCCCATCAATTCCACATTATTAAAGTGGAGTTGGGTCAGTGTCAATGACAGTGTGTTGGCAGCAGCCACTCAATGTAAGTGGTGGCTGTTTAACAGTCTGATGGCCTTGAGATAGAAGCTGTTTTCAGTCTCTCGGTCCCAGCTTTGATGCACCTGAATGACCTCGCCTTCTGATGATAGCGGGGTGAACAGGCAGTGGTTCGGTGGTTGATGTCCTTGATGATCTTTATGGCCTTCCTGTAACATCGGGTGGTGTAGGTGTCCTGGAGGGCAGGTAGTTTGCCCCCGGTGATGCGTGCAGACCTCACTACCCTCTGAGAGCCTTACGGTTGAGGGCGGAGCAGTTGCCGTACCAGGCGGTGATACAGCCCACCAGGATGCTCTCGATTGTGCATGTAGAAGTTTGTGAGTGCTTTTGGTGAATTTCTTCAGCCTCCTGAGGCTGAAGAGGCGCATGCGAATGTCAAGTAGACCAATTCAGTTTGTCTGTGATGGGTATGCCGAGGAACTTAATACCCTCTCCACTACTGTTCCATCGATGTGAATAGGGGTGTTCCCTCTGCTGTTTCCTGAAGTCCACAATCATCTCCTTAGTTTTGTGTGAGTGTGAGGTTATTTTCCTGACACCACACTCCTAGGGCCCTCACCTCCTCCCAGGCCGTCTCGTCGTTGTTGGTAATCAATGCCTACCACTGTTGTGTCGTTCGCAAACTTGATGAATGAGTTGAGGCGTGCGAAGTCGTGGGTGAACAGGGAGTACAGGAGAGGGCTCAGAACACATGTGGGGCCCCCGTTTTAGGATCAGCATGGAGGAGATGTTGTGTGCCTACCCTCACCACATGAATGAATCGAGAGGTCTGAGCTTGATACACTTGATGAATGGTGTTGAATGCCGAGTTGTAGTCGATGAACAGCATTCTCACATAGGTATTCCTCTTGTCCAGGTGGGTTAGGGCAATGTGAGTGTGGTTGAGATTGCATCGTCTGTGGACCATTTGAATGCAAATTGAGTGGGTCTAGGTGTCAGGTAGGTGGAGGTGACATGGTGACTAGTCTCTCAAAGCACTTCATGATGACGGAAGTGAGTGCTACGGGGCGGTAGTCTTTAGCTCAGTTACCTTAGCTTTCTTGGGAACAGGAACAATGGTGGCCCTCTTGAAGCATGTGGGAACAACAGACTGGGATAGGGATTGATTGAATATGTCCGTAAACACACCGGCCATGATGCTCTGAGGGCGCGGCTGGGGATGTGTCTGGGCCTGCAGCCTTGCGAGGGTTAACACGTTTAAATGTCTTACTCACCTCGGCTGCAGTGAAGGAGAGACCGCATGTTTTCGTGCATGCCATGTCAGTGGCACTGTATTGTCCTCAAAGCGGGCAAAAAGGTTATTTAGTCTGCCTGGGAGCAAGACATCCTGGTCCGTGACTGGGCTGGGTTTTTTCTTGTAGTCCGTGATTGACTGTAGACCCTGCCACATGGCTCTTGTGTCTGAGCCGTTGAATTGAGATTCTACTTTGTCTCTGTACTGACGCTAGCTTGTTTAATAGCCTTGCGGAGGGAATAGCTGCACTGTTTGTATTCGGTCATGTTGCCAGACACCTTGCCCTGATTAAAAGCAGTGGTTCGCGCTTTCAGTTTCACGCGAATGCTGCCATCAATCCACGGTTTCTGGTTAGGGAATGTTTTTATCGTTGCTATGGGAACGACATCTTCGACGCACGTTCTAATGAACACATGAATGCGTATTGTCAATATTTTTATCTGACGCAATACGAAACATGTCCCAGTCCACGTGATGGAAGCAGAGTGTGGAGTGAGTGAATCAATGCGTGTGTGTGTATACACATGAGTGAATGAGTGTGTGTGTGTGTGTGTGTGTGTATACACATGAGTGTGTGTGTGTGTGAATGTGTGTGTGTGTGTGTGTGTGTGTGTGTGTGTGTGTACACATGAATGTGTGTGTGTGTGTGTATACACATGAATGAATGAGTGTGTGTGTGTATACACATGAGTGTGTGTGTATACACATGAGTGTGTGTGTATACACATGAGTGTGTGTGTGTGTACACATGAGTGTGTGTGTATACACATGAGTGTGTGTGTGTGTACACATGAGTGTGTGTGTACACATGAGTGTGTGTGTACACATGAGTGTGTGTGTGTACACATGAGTGTGTGTGTGTGTGTACACATGAGTGTGTGTGTGTGTGTACACATGAGTGTGTGTACGCACATGAGTGTGTGTGTGTGTGTGTGTGTGTGTGTGTGTGTGTGTGTGTATACACATGATGAATGAATGTGTGTGTGTGTGTGTGTGTGAATGAATGTGTGTGTGTGTACACATGAATGAATGAATGCGTGTGTGTATACACATGAGTGTGTGTGTGTATGTACGAATGAATGAATGTGTGTGTGTACACATGAATGAATGAATGTGTGTGAATACAATGAGTGTGTGTGTATACACATGAATGAATGTGTGTGTGTATACACATGAATGAATGAGTGTGTGTGTATACACATGAATGAATGAGTGTGTGTGTATACACATGAATGAATGAGTGTGTGTGTATACACATGAATGAGTGTGTGTATACACATGAATGAGTGTGTGTATACACATGAATGAGTGTGTGTATACACATGAATGAATGTGTGTATACACATGAATGAATGTGTGTATACACATGAATGAATGTGTGTATACACATGAATGAATGTGTGTATACACATGAATGAATGTGTGTATACACATGAATGAATGTGTGTATACACATGAATGAATGTGTGTATACACATGAATGAATGTGTGTATACACATGAATGAATGTGTGTATACACATGAATGAATGTGTGTATACACATGAATGAATGTGTGTATACACATGAATGAATGTGTGTGTGTGTGTACACACATACACATGAATGAATGAGTGTGTGTGTGTATACACATGAATGAATGAGTGTGTGTGTGTATACACATGAATGAATGAGTGTGTGTGTGTATACACATGAATGAATGTGTGTGTGTATACACATGAATGAATGAGTGTGTGTGTGTGTACACATGAATGAATGAGTGTGTGTGTATACACATGAATGAATGTGTGTGTGTATACACATGAATGAATGAGTGTGTGTGTGTGTGTGTATACACATGAATGAATGAGTGTGTGTGTATACACACATGAATGAATGAGTGTGTGTGTATACACGTGTGTGTGTGTGTATACACATGAGTGAATGAATGAATGAGTGTGTGTGTGTGTGTGTACACATGAATGAATGAGTGTGTGTGTGTGTGTGTGTATACACATGAATGAATGAGTGTGTGTGTATACACATGAATGAATGAGTGTGTGTGTGTATACACATGAATGAATGAGTGTGTGTGTGTATACACATGAATGAATGAGTGTGTGTGTGTATACACATGAATGAATGAGTGTGTGTGTGTATACACGTGAATGAATGAGTGTGTGTGTGTATACACATGAATGAATGAGTGTGTGTGTGTATACACATGAATGAATGAGTGTGTGTGTGTATACACATGAATGAATGAGTGTGTGTGTGTATACACGTGAATGAATGAGTGTGTGTGTGTATACACGTGAGTGAATGAGTGTGTGTGTGTGTGTGTGTGTGTGTGTGTGTGTGTGTGTACACATGAGTGTGTGTGTGTGTGTGTACGCATGAGTGTGTGTATACACGTGTGTGTGTGTGTGTGTGTGTGTGTGTACACATGAGTGAATGTGTGTGTGTGTATACACATGAGTGAATGAGTGTGTGTGTATACACGTGTGTGTGTGTGTGTGTGTGTGTGTGTGTGTGTGTGTGTGTGTGTGTGTACACATGTGTGTGTGTGTGTGTACACATGAATGAATGAAGTGTGTGTATACACATGAGTGTGTGTGTATGTACGAATGAATGAGTGTGTGTGTATACACATGAATGAATGAGTGTGTGTGTATACACATGAATGAATGAGTGTGTGTGTATACACATGAATGAATGAGTGTGTGTGTGTATACACATGAATGAATGAGTGTGTGTGTATACACATGAATGAATGAGTGTGTGTGTGTATACACATGAATGAATGAGTGTGTGTGTGTATACACATGAATGTGTGTGTGTGTATACACATGAGTGTGTGTGTGTATACACATGAGTGTGTGTGTGTGTGTGTGTGTGTACACATGAGTGTGTGTGTGTGTGTGTACACGTGTGTGTGTGTGTACACATGAGTGAATGTGTGTGTGTGTGTATACACATGAGTGAATGTGTGTGTGTGTGTATACACATGAGTGAATGAGTGTGTGTATACACATGAGTGAATGTGTGTGTGTGTATACACATGAGTGTGTGTGTGTGTGTGTATGTACGAATGAATGAATGAGTGTGTGTGTATGTACGAATGAATGATGAGTGTGTGTGTATACACATGAATGAATGAGTGTGTGTGTATACACATGAATGAGTGTGTGTGTGTGTGTGTGTGTATACACATGAGTGTGTGTGTGTGTGTGTGTGTGTGTATACACATGAATGTGTGTGTGTGTGTGTATACACGTGAATGTGTGTGTGTGTGTGTGTGTGTATATACATGAATGTGTGTGTGTGTGTGTGTGTGTGTATACACGTGAGTGCATGAGTGTGTGTGTGTACACATGTGAGTGCATGAGTGTGTGTGTACACACGTGAGTGAATGAGTGTGTGTGTGTACACACGTGAGTGAATGAGTGTGTGTGTACACATGTGAATGAATGAATGAATGTGTGTGTGTACACACGTGAATGAATGAATGAATGTGTGTGTACACACATGAATGAATGTGTGTGTATACACATGAATGAATGAGTTTGTGTGTATACACATGAATGAATGAGTTTGTGTGTATACACATGAATGAATGAATGTGTGTGTACACACATGAATGAATGTGTGTACACACATGAATGAATGTTGTGTGTATACACATGAATGAATGTGTGTGTGTGTACACATGAATGAATGAAATGTGTGTGTGTACACATGAATGAATGTGTGTGTGTGTACACACATGAATGAATGTGTGTGTGTGTACACATGAATGAATGAGTGTGTGTATACACATGAGTGAATGAATGCATGTGTGTGTGTACACATGAGTGAATGAATGCGTGTGTGTGTGTGTGTGTACACATGAGTGAATGAGTGAATGAATGCGTGTGTGTGTGTGTATACACGTGTGTGTGTGTGTATACACGTGTGTGTGTGTGTGTGTGTATACGTGTGTGTGTGTGTGTATACACGTGTGTGTGTGTGTGTATACACATGAATGAGTGTGTGTGTGTGTGTACGAATGAGTGTGTATACACGTGTGTGTGTGTGTATACACATGAATGAGTGTGTGTGTGTGTGTGTACGAATGAGTGTGTATACACGTGTGTGTGTGTGTGTATACGTGTGTGTGTGTGTGTGTACACGTGTGTGTGTGTGTATACACGTGTGTGTGTGTGTGTATACACGTGTGTGTGTGTGTATACACGTGTGTGTGTGTATACACATGAATGATGTATACACGTGTGTGTGTGTGTATACACATGAATGAGTGTGTGTGTGTGTGTGTGTACACGAATGTGTGTGTGTGCGTATATACACACGAATGAATGAATGAGTGTGTGTGTGTGTATAAATATAATATACACTACTGGTCAAAGGTTTTAGAACACCTACTCATACATTGGGTTTTCTTTATTTTTTACAATTTGTAGAATCATAGTGTAGACATCAGAACTATGAAAACACATATGGAATCATGTAGTAACCAAAAAGTGTTGTTAAAAAAAAAATCTAAATATATTTGAGATTCATCAATGGCGCCACCCTTTGTCTTGCTGTCAGCTTTGCACACTCTTGGGTTTCTCTCAACCAGCTTCACCTGGAAATCTTTTCCAACAGTCTTGAAGGAGTTTCCATGTATGCTGAGAACCTGTTGGCTTCTTTTCCTTCACTCTGCGGTCCGACTCATCCCAAACCATCTCAATTTGGTTGATGTCGGGGGATTGTGGAGGCCAGGTCATCTGATGCATCACTCGTCCTTGGTAAAATAGCCCTTACAGAGCCTGGAGGTGGGTTGGGTGATTGTCCTGTTGAAAAACAAATTATAGCCCCACTAAGCCCAAACAAGATGGGATGGCATATCGCTGCAGAATGCTGTGGTAGTCATACTGGTTAAGTATGCCTTGAATTCTAAATAAATCACAGCCAGTGTCACCAGCAAAACACCATAACACCACCTCCTCCATGCTTCACGGTGGGAAATATACATGCAGAGATCATCCGTTCACCCACACGGCATCTCACAAAGACATGGCGGTTGGAACCAAAAATCTCAAATTTGGACTCAAGACCAAAGAAGAAATTATCAAATTGTCCATTGCTTGTGTTTCTTGGCCCAAGCAAGTCTTTTGTTCTTATTGGTGTCCTTTAGTAGTGGTTTTAGCAGAGGTAACTCTGGGTCTTCCGTTCCTGTGGCGGTCCTCATGAGAGCCAGTTTCATCATAGCGCTTGATATTTTTTGCGACTGCACTTGAATAAACTTTCAAAGTTCTCTACATTTTCTGTATTGACTAACTTTCATTTCTTAAAGTCAGTCTCTCCAGGATTCTGCAATCATATAATTCAATGCAAAATCAACCAATCAGCGCATATTATGTGAGACAGTGCAATTTTTACAAATTCCTGCACTTTTTGCATGTAAAAGGGTCTAATCAAAAGCGGGTTTACTGCACTGTTGGCAATCCCCCTTGCTGTCAGTCTATTCACGTGTGAAGATGATAGGTGATTGTTGATGGCTGACAGGCGGTGCAATGAACAGAAGTCCATCTCATTTGCCAACAAAAATAACAGCTAAAAACCGTGTACAACAATTTCCAAATGTTTTTTGGAAACGAGAGAAAGTCAACAATCAAGTCACTTGGAATCAGTAAAGCATATGAGAATGTCAGAACAGTTCCCACAGCAAGGACAGTTCACCATGACTGAAGTAGTAGCAAGGATGACTGGCAAGCGCTGAAAGAATCAAGGTGCGGCGTTTTACTCAAACTTTTACTCCGCTAACCTTGGCTTTAGTAGGGTGGTCGGCACTCTGCTCTCCCCAGACTAACCTTGGCTTTAGTAGGGTGGTCGGCACTCTGCTCTCCCCAGACTAACCTTGGCTTTAGTAGGGTGGTCGGCACTCTGCTCTCCCCAGACTAACCTTGGCTTTAGTAGGGTGGTCGGCACTCTGCTCTCCCCAGTCTAACCTTGGCTTTAGTAGGGTGGTCGGCACTCTGCTCTCCCCAGACTAACCTTGGCTTTAGTAGGGGGTGGTCTGCTCTCCCCAGACTAACTTGGCTGCTGCTCCCCAGACTAACCTTGGCTTTAGTAGGGTGGTCGGCACTCTGCTCTCCCCAGACTAACCTTGGCTTTAGTAGTGGTGGCACTCTGCTCTCCCCAGCTAACCTTGGCTTTAGTAGGGTGGTC
The DNA here is from genome assembly GCF_023373465.1 of Oncorhynchus keta. Taxonomy (NCBI): domain Eukaryota; kingdom Metazoa; phylum Chordata; class Actinopteri; order Salmoniformes; family Salmonidae; genus Oncorhynchus; species Oncorhynchus keta. The sequence continues at coordinate 28,286,209 of NC_068456.1, forward strand.
GGCACTCTGCTCTCCCCAGTGGCTTTAGTAGGGTGCTGCTCTCCCCAGACTAACCTTGGCTTTAGTAGGGTGGGTCGGCACTCTGCTCTCCCCAGACTAACCTTGGCTTTAGTAGGGTGGTCGGCACTCTGCTCTCCCCAGACTAACCTTGGCTTTAGTAGGGTGGTCGGCACTCTGCTCTCCCCAGACTAACCTTGGCTTTAGTAGGGTGGTCGGCACTCTGCTCTCCCCAGACTAACCTTGGCTTTAGTAGGGTGGTCGGCACTCTGCTCTCCCCAGACTAACCTTGGCTTTAGTAGGGTGGTCGGCACTCTGCTCTCCCCAGACCAACCTTGGCTTTAGTAGGGTGGGTGGCACTCTGCTCTCCCCAGTCTAACCTTGGCTTTAGTAGGGTGGTCAGCCCTCTGCTCTCCCCAGTCTGTCTATGGAGAGTGCTGCTCAAAGCACTGAGTGCAATTTGTCAGCTTTGCTGTTTTAAACTCTGTGCTTCCGTGATCTGTATTAAGTTTTACAATCTGTCTGGATTTTTTAGAAATGAAATTGCAACCCTTTCAGAAAAAAATCACAATCTGAAGTATTTTGAATACAAATCGATCCTCAAATTGAAAGCGATTAATCAGCTTTTAATCTATTTGGTCTTTTTTTTTGAGAGAGAGTGGGAATGGGAAGTGCATCTCGTGTTGATAGCAATCCCCAAGCCTGATGGAGAAGTGTGAGTGAATGTGTGAATGGATTTTGACAGCTGTTCGTTCTGAAAAATTCCAAATAACTTAACAGATCTCTATTGTAAAGGGTTTAAAACACTGTTTCCCATGCTTGTTCAATGAACCATAAACAATTAATGAACATGCACCTGTGGAACGGTCGTTAAGGCGCTTAGACGGTAGGAAATTAAGGTCACAGTTATGAAAACTTAAGACACTAAAGAGGCCTTTCTACTGACTCTGAAAAACACCAAGAGAAAGATCCCCAGGGTCCCTGCTCATCTGTGTGAACGTGCCTTAGGCATGCTGCAAGGAGGCATGAGGACTGCAGATGTGGCCAGAGCAAAAAAATTGCAATGTCCGTACTATGAGTCGCGGAAGACAGCACTACAGGGAGACGGGGGGGACAGCTGATCTTCCTCGCAGTGGCAGACCACGTGTAACAACACCTGCACAGGATCGGTACATACGAACATCACAACTGTGGGACAGGTACAGGATGGCAACAACTGCCCGAGTTACACCAGGAACGCACAGTCCCTCCATCAGTGCTCAGACTGTCCACAATAGGCTGAGAAAGGCTGGACTGAGGGCTTGTAGGCCTGTAGATAGTCTGGAGTCTGTTGTAGGGAGTTCTGGACTTCAACACACGTGGTGCAACAACCCTTTGGTGTCGTCTTTTCTCCAGGACCCCAATAGCAGTAGTGTAGACCACTTTACGTTAATTGACACATTAGTGTTTTTGTTTACACATGTCTATGACCTCAACCTGGTTCATCAGACGAGTCACGCCACGTGTTTTCTCGTCTCAACACTGGTGTTGTGTAATAATAACATACGTTTCAGTCGGGCAACACTAGAGTGCTTCCTCTCTAGCCTACTTCTCTACTGATAGTCAGTGTGATAATTAACCACGGGGGACTTTTCAGGGAGGGGCATGTGTATAAATTTAGTATGGCGGGGGGCACAGGGTTCAGGCCATGCCCTATCCACCTCTCCATCCCTCCCTCCCCTACAACACTATGCTCTTCCTGGGAAAGGGATGATAGAATAATGGTAGGACTGGTGAACAATGGAAGACTGCCTGGTTCTGCTGTTCAACATGTTAGTGTAAGCATGTTATTTACACTTGCTGTTGTACACGATGGGGAAATGAATGCATAGGCAATAACATACAGTGCATTCTGAAAGTATTCAGACCCCTTGACTCCCATGTTTTGTTACGTTACACAATTATTCTACAATGGATTAAATTGTTTTCTCCCCCTCAATCTATACACAATACCCCATAATGACAAAGAAAAACGTTTTTTTATAAATGTTTGCAAATGTATAAATAATCAACTGAAATATCACATTTACATAAGTATTCAGACCCTGTTGAATCACCTTCGGCAGCGATTACAGCCTCGAGTCTTTTTGGGTATGACACTACAAGCTTGGCACACCTGTATTTGGGGAGTTTCTCCCATTATTCTCTGCAGATCCTCTAGAGCTCTATCAGGTTGGATGAGGAGCGTCGCTGGGCCACTCAAGGATATTGAGACTTTTCCCGAAGCCAAGAATGCAGGAGTGGCTATGTTCTTAGGGTTGTTGTCCTGTTGGAAGGTGAACCTTTGCCCCAGTCTAAGATCCTGAGCGCTCTTGAACTGGTTTTTATCAAGGATCTCTGTACTTTGCTCCATTCATCTTTCCCTCAATCTTGTTTAGTTTCCTAGTCCCTGCTGCTGAAAAACATCAACACAGCATGATACTGCCACCACCATGCTTCACCGTAGGGATGGTGCCATTTTCCTCCAGACATTCCGCTTGGCTTTCAGGTGAAAGAGTTCGGTCTTGGTTTCATTAGAGCAGAAAATCTTGTTTGTCATGTTCTGAGGGGCTTTAGGTGCCTTTTACTGAGGAGTGGCTTCTGTCTGGCCACTACCATAAAGGCCTGCTGCAGAGATGGTTGTCCTTCTGGAAGGTTCTCCTATCTCCACAGAGGAACTTTTGAGCTCTGTCAGAGTGACCATTGGGTTCTTGATCACCTCCCTGACCAAGGCCCTTCTCACCAGATTGCTCAGTTTGGCTGGGTGGCCAGCTCTAGGAAGGGTCTTTGTGGTTCCAAACTTCTTCCATTTAAGAATGGATTTTTATAGGCAGAGCAACATGACATCAACCTGCCATACCTTAACCTTCCTTATCCTACCCGTTAAGTAATTGCTATGGAAATCTTTATAGTTTGTTTGCTGTACGTTGTGTGGAACAGACTGTTGGACGCATCATTGATTGTTGGACGCTTCATTGATTGTAGGTCTGCTGTTGGACACTTCATTGATTGTAGGTCTGCTGTTGGATGCTTCATTGATTGTAGGTCTGCTGTTGGACGTGTCATTGATTGTAGGTCTGCTGTTGGACGCTTCATTGATTGTAGGTCTGCTGTTGGACGCTTCATTGATTGTAGGTCTGCTGTTGGACGCTTCATTGATTGTAGGTCTGCTGTTGGACGCTTCATTGATTGTAGGTCTGCTGTTGGACGCTTCATTGATTGTAGGTCTGCTGTTGGACGCTTCATTGATTGTAGGTCTGCTGTTGGACGCTTCATTGATTGTAGGTCTGCTGTTGGACGCTTCATTGATTGTAGGTCTGCTGTTGGACGCTTCATTGATTGTAGGTCTGCTGTTGGACGCTTCATTGATTGTAGGTCTGCTGTTGGACACTTCATTGATTGTAGGTCTGCTGTTGGACGCTTCATTGATTGTAGGTCTGCTGTTGGACGCTTCATTGATTGTAGGTCTGCTGTTGGACGCTTCATTGATTGTAGGTCTGCTGTTGGACGCTTCATTGATTGTAGGTCTGCTGTTGGACGCTTCATTGATTGTAGGTCTGCTGTTGGACGCTTCATTGATTGTAGGTCTGCTGTTGGATGCATCATTGATTGTTGGTCTGCTGTTGGACGCTTCATTGATTGTAGGTCTGCTGTTGGATGCATCATTGATTGTTGGTCTGCTGTTGGACGCATTGATTGTTCATTGATTGTAGGTCTGCTGTTGGATGCTTCATTGATTGTAGGTCTGCTGTTGGACGCTTCATTGATTGTTGGACGCTTCATTGATTGTCGGTCTGCTGTTGGACGCTTCATTGATTGTAGGTCTGCTGTTGGACGCTTCATTGATTGTTGGACGCTTCATTGATTGTAGGTCTGCTGTTGGACGCTTCATTGATTGTAGGTCTGCTGTTGGATGCTTCATTGATTGTAGGTCTGCTGTTGGATGCTTCATTGATTGTAGGTCTGCTGTTGGACGCTTCATTGATTGTAGGTCTGCTGTTGGATGCTTCATTGATTGTAGGTCTGCTGTTGGACGCTTCATTGATTGTTGGACGCTTCATTGATTGTAGGTCTGCTGTTGGACGCTTCATTGATTGTAGGTCTGCTGTTGGACGCTTCATTGATTGTTGGATGCTTCATTGATTGTAGGTCTGCTGTTGGACGCTTCATTGATTGTAGGTCTGCTGTTGGACGCTTCATTGATTGATTGTATTGATTGTCTGCTGTTGGACGCTTCATTGATTGTTGGACGCTTCATTGATTGTAGGTCTGCTGTTGGAAGCTTCATTGATTGTAGGTCTGCTGTTGGACGCTTCATTGATTGTTGGATGCTTCATTGATTGTAGGTCTGCTGTTGGCGCTTCATTGATTGATTGTTGGACGCTTCATTGATTGTAGGTCTGCTGTTGGATGCATCATTGATTGTTGGTCTGCTGTTGGACGCTTTATTGATTGTTGGACGCTTCATTGATTGTAGGTCTGCTGTTGGATGCTTCATTGATTGTAGGTCTGCTGTTGGACGCTTCATTGATTGTAGGTCTGCTGTTGGACGCTTCATTGATTGTAGGTCTGCTGTTGGATGCATCATTGATTGTAGGTCTGCTGTTGGATGCTTCATTGATTGTAGGTCTGCTGTTGGACGCTTCATTGATTGTAGGTCTGCTGTTGGACGCTTCATTGATTGTAGGTCTGCTGTTGGATGCTTCATTGATTGTAGGTCTGCTGTTGGATGCTTCATTGATTGTAGGTCTGCTGTTGGACGCTTCATTGATTGTTGGTCTGCTGTTGGACGCTTCATTGATTGTAGGTCTGCTGTTGGATGCATCATTGATTGTAGGTCTGCTGTTGGATGCTTCATTGATTGTAGGTCTGCTGTTGGACGCTTCATTGATTGTAGGTCTGCTGTTGGACGCTTCATTGATTGTAGGTCTGCTGTTGGACGCTTCATTGATTGTAGGTCTGCTGTTGGATGCTTCATTGATTGTAGGTCTGCTGTTGGACGCTTCATTGATTGTAGGTCTGCTGTTGGATGCTTCATTGATTGTAGGTCTGCTGTTGGACGCTTCATTGATTGTAGGTCTGCTGTTGGACGTGTCATTGATTGTAGGTCTGCTGTTGGACGTGTCATTGATTGTAGGTCTGCTGTTGGACGCTTCATTGATTGTAGGTCTGCTGTTGGACGCGTCATTGATTGTAGGTCTGCTGTTGGACGCTTCATTGATTGTAGGTCTGCTGTTGGACGCTTCATTGATTGTAGGTCTGCTGTTGTTGATTGTAGGTCTGCTGTTTCATTGATTGTAGGTCTGCTGTTGGACGCTTCATTGATTGTAGGTCTGCTGTTGGATGCTTCATTGATTGTAGGTCTGCTGTTGGACGCTTCATTGATTGTAGGTCTGCTGTTGGACGCTTCATTGATTGTTGGACGCTTCATTGATTGTAGGTCTGCTGTTGGATGCATCATTGATTGTTGGTCTGCTGTTGGACGCTTCATTGATTGTAGGTCTGCTGTTGGATGCATCATTGATTGTTGGTCTGCTGTTGGATGCTTCATTGATTGTAGGTCTGCTGTTGGACGCTTCATTGATTGTAGGTCTGCTGTTGGACGTGCTTCATTGATTGTAGGTCTGCTGTTGGATGCTTCATTGATTGTAGGTCTGCTGTTGGACGCTTCATTGATTGTAGGTCTGCTGTTGGACGCTTCATTGATTGTTGGACGCTTCATTGATTGTAGGTCTGCTGTTGGATGCATCATTGATTGTTGGTCTGCTGTTGGACGCTTCATTGATTGTTGGACGCTTCATTGATTGTAGGTCTGCTGTTGGACGCTTCATTGATTGTAGGTCTGCTGTTGGACGCTTCATTGATTGTTCATTGATTGTAGGTATGCTGTTGGACGCTTCATTGATTGTAGGTCTGCTGTTGGATGCTTCATTGATTGTAGGTCTGCTGTTGGATGCATCATTGATTGTAGGTCTGCTGTTGGACGCTTCATTGATTGTAGGTCTGCTGTTGGATGCATCATTGATTGTTGGTCTGCTGTTGGACGCTTCATTGATTGTTGGACGCTTCATTGATTGTAGGTCTGCTGTTGGACGCTTCATTGATTGTTGGACGCTTCATTGATTGTTGGATGCTTCATTGATTGTAGGTCTGCTGTTGACGCTTCATTGATTGTTGGACGCTTCATTGATTGTAGGTCTGCTGTTGGACGCTTCATTGATTGTAGGTCTGCTGTTGGACGCTTCATTGATTGTTGGATGCTTCATTGATTGTAGGTCTGCTGTTGGACGCTTCATTGATTGTAGGTCTGCTGTTGGACGCTTCATTGATTGTTGGACGCTTCATTGATTGTAGGTCTGCTGTTGGACGCTTCATTGATTGTAGGTCTGCTGTTGGACGCTTCATTGATTGTAGGTCTGCTGTTGGACGCTTCATTGATTGTTGGACGCTTCATTGATTGTTGGATGCTTCATTGATTGTAGGTCTGCTGTTGGACGCTTCATTGATTGTAGGTCTGCTGTTGGACGTCATTGATTGTTGGACGCTTCATTGATTGTAGGTCTGCTGTTGGACGCTTCATTGATTGTTGGATGCTTCATTGATTGTAGGTCTGCTGTTGGACGCTTCATTGATTGTTGGACGCTTCATTGATTGTAGGTCTGCTGTTGGATGCATCATTGATTGTTGGTCTGCTGTTGGACGCTTCATTGATTGTTGGACGCTTCATTGATTGTAGGTCTGCTGTTGGATGCTTCATTGATTGTAGGTCTGCTGTTGGATGCTTCATTGATTGTAGGTCTGCTGTTGGACGCTTCATTGATTGTAGGTCTGCTGTTGGACGCTTCATTGATTGTAGGTCTGCTGTTGGACGTGTCATTGATTGTAGGTCTGCTGTTGGACGCTTCATTGATTGTAGGTCTGCTGTTGGACGCTTCATTGATTGTAGGTCTGCTGTTGGACGCTTCATTGATTGTAGGTCTGCTGTTGGACGCTTCATTGATTGTAGGTCTGCTGTTGGACGCTTCATTGATTGTAGGTCTGCTGTTGGACGCTTCATTGATTGTAGGTCTGCTGTTGGACGCGTCATTGATTGTTGGTCTGCTGTTGGATGCTTCATTGATTGTAGGTCTGCTGTTGGACGCTTCATTGATTGTAGGTCTGCTGTTGGATGCTTCATTGATTGTAGGTCTGCTGTTGGACGCTTCATTGATTGTAGGTCTGCTGTTGGACGCTTCATTGATTGTAGGTCTGCTGTTGGATGCATCTTTGATTGTAGGTCTGCTGTTGGATGCTTCATTGATTGTTGGTCTGCTTTTGGATGTTTGGTTGATTGTTGGACGCTTCATTGATTGTAGGTCTGCTGTTGGACGCTTCATTGATTGTAGGTCTGCTGTTGGATGCTTCATTGATTGTAGGTCTGCTGTTGGACGCTTCATTGATTGTAGGTCTGCTGTTGGACGCTTCATTGATTGTAGGTCTGCTGTTGGACGCTTCATTGATTGTAGGTCTGCTGTTGGACGTGTCATTGATTGTAGGTCTGCTGTTGGACGCTTTATTGATTGTAGGTCTGCTGTTGGACGCTTCATTACATTTGCTGTTATGTTAGAATTTAGCCCTGGTTTGGATGATGTATATCAATTCATGCATTTCCATAACTGTTACTGCTGTTGATATGCAGACCGACACATTGACTGGTCACTCTGGTAGTTGCCGATGGTAAGATTTGCCCACTAAAGACAAATAGAAGCCTCTGTCTGTGCGGACCCGGGGAGTGCGATGGGACCGGGGAGTGCGATGGGGATTCTCTGACTGTGTCCTCTCACTTCAGATGGGCCCTGTGGTACTTCAAAAATGACAAGAGCAAAAGCTGGACAGAGAACCTCCGTCTCATCGCAAAGTTTGACACAGTGGAAGACTTCTGGGCGTGAGTACTCTTCCTCTCCCTCTTTCTCTGCTACTCTTCCTCCTCCCTCCTAATCCACATCACCACCCCTTATTCTACCTCTCTATCCTATGGCATCATCATGACAATCAGTGTTGAAAAAGGGCACCATTTCCTGTTTAGCAGAGCAGAATGTTCATTTGCAGCTAGAAATTAATTCTACAGAATGGACATTTTAATTGGCAGTTCTATGCCATGTATTGCTATCTGTGCCCTGAATGTTGTGCCTCATGACTTCTCTCCAAAATCAAAATGGAGAATGGCATGGAACTATCTATTGTCTCACTATCATTTTATAATCATAGTGTCTAATATTATTTTATCTGTAGGCCTGTGTTTAAGTGTGCCTCTTGGTTGTGTGTTGTAGATTATATAACCACATACAGCAGCCCAGTAAGTTAGGCTTCGGCTGTGACTACTGCTTATTTAAGGTAAGTGGACATCTGGAACCAACAGTAACCTATCAGAGGACATGTCGCTCTTCTGTACGTTGTCAAGTTAATGATGTTGAATGAAGACATAAAGCCCCTCTGAGTAGGACTGATGATCTAGGACAGTGTTTCCCAAACTCGGCCCTCGGAACCCCAAGTTCCAAATTTTTTGTTTTTGCCCTAATACTGGACTGCTGATTTAAATGATCAAAGCTTGATGAGTAGTTGATTATTTGAATCAGTTTTGTCGTTCTTTCGCAAAAACCCAAACATTCACCCTGGAGGTCTAGAACAGAGTTTGGGAAACCCTGATCTAGGATCAGGTCCCCCTTATCCTTTTAATGTTGTTCATTATGGTCTAAAATGCTAAACTGATCCTAGATACTGTAATACGCTTCATGAATACGGACCCAGGGTGTATGTTGGGGGTCAAGTTGTGAGCTAACGTTCCTCCACCACTGTGTGTCAGGATGGGGTGAAGCCTATGTGGGAGGATGACAAGAACAAGCTGGGTGGGAGGTGGCTGATGACCCTCAGCAAACAGCAGAGACAAATCGACCTTGACCGCTACTGGATGGAGACAGTAAGTATCATTATCCCTGAACCAGGGTCCTGTTCATTTGGCAGCAAACGGGACCGAAGGAAAGGCTCATTTTTGTTTTCCATTGCAAAATGTTTTTGAATGTTTCCAGTCGTGTACCCTAATGAATTTGACGCTGGGCTGTGTAGTATTCATCAGAGCAGAACAAAAACATTGCAATGGTCCAGGTAGAGCCTCCATCTTTCAGTCAGTTTTCCTCGCTTTGATGAACACAACCCTCCTGCAACTCTTCATGACTATACTATGCTAGTATTGTATAATCTTCTGTTAAGGACGGGTTGCTGGACAGTGAATTAACGGGTAAATAACATGTTATTTAATCTCCAGTATTGTGTACTTGATTTGTGTGTGTTGCAGCTGTTGTGTTTAATTGGCGAGTCGTTTGACGAGGCCAGTGAAGACGTGTGTGGAGCGGTGGTCAACGTCAGACCCAAGGGAGATAAAATATCCATCTGGACTGGGAACTGTCAGAACAAGGAAGCCATCGTGGCGATAGGGTAGGTTCACATCTCTTTCCTTTTGTCCATTGGGTAAAAGTCCGTCCTCCACTCCTCCGTCACCAAATGTAGGCATGTGGCAGTTTGGAAATTCATCCTATCCCCAATTGCCTCCTCCAGTGGAAGATTCTCAAGTGTATCTACACAGAAGAGGGTTCTTTAATTCAGCCACACCCTCTTTGAAACAGGTGTTGATGTAACATTTACTTTTCGGTCATTTAGCAGACACACTTATCCAGAGCGACCTACAGTGCGTTCTTCTTAAGATAACAAACCAGGTGAGAGAGCCAAGAGACCAGAGGTGGCAGAACGGAGTGCTTGGGTTGGTGTAGGGTTTGAGCATAGCCTGGAGGGAGGGGGGGAGGGAGGGGCAGTGCCCCTTGTTTATTTACTAGGCTGTTCCATAGGCAAGCACCAGTCTTGTAGTGGAGAACGACAGATTTGACTGGAAGCCAGTGGAGTGTCCGGAGGAGACGGGGTGACATGGGAGAACTTGGGAAGGTTGAACACCAGGTGGGCTAGAGGAGAAAAGCACATGTTTAAAAAATATACATACATACTACTTCAGGCAAATTACATTTTTACAGGGTAGAATCCCAAAATACATGTAAAAAACGAAAGGTAGCTAGTTGTCATGTAGGTACACTTCAACTATGACTGAGGGAAAAAAATCCAGAAAATCACATTATTTTTTTATTAATTTATTTATTTATATATTTATTTATTTATATATTTATTTATATATATATTTATTTATATATTTATTTATTTATATTATATATATATATTATATATATATTATATAGATATGGGAAGATATTATATATATATTGAAGAAATATAGCAATATTAGGAAATATATAATATATTATATATATTATATATATTATATGATATATAACAAATATCATATTATATATATTATATATATATATATTATATATATTATATATATATATTATATATATATTATATATATATATATGTTTGGAAGACATAGAATATATTATATATATATATTATATATATTAAAGGAAAGAATATATTATAATTTTATATCCATCAGTAAGGGCATGAAGATATATATTATAATATAAATATATATTTATATATATATATTATAATATAGAAAATCTTTATAATTGTCCCAGCAACAGCCCCAAAACATATATATAATAAATATACAGTATATGAAAATTATGAAGATAAAAACGTATATATATTATAATTATATATGTTTGTATAAAAGACCGAACATATGGAGCTCCATATATTTGTGTAAATATATTAAATATTAATGTAAATGATGAAATATATATATAATATATCTCAATCAGGTAAATATAAATAATTTGTTGTTATGTGCCATTTGTGTGTTCATTGTATGTATATATATGTGTGTGTGTGTATATACAGACATACAGACAGGTCATATATGTGTGTGTATATAAAGTATGTGCTTTGTTGATTGAGAATCATTTATTTGTTATATAAGAAGAATAAACATTTTTGTGTGTATATATGTCATTGATATGTGTGTGTGGTGTATATCAAACAATATATATGGTATATATATACAAAGGGTATATAACAAAGTATTTAGATAAACTTTTGTTATGACCAAATATGTTTTCCACCATAATGCTAATTAAATTATTGAAAATCCTACAATGAATGTATTTTGTCTGTCATATATATATGTGTGCCTCATCTTTTGTATATGTATATGCTTTTTTGCCCCACTGTATATGTGTGTGTGTGTGTGTGTGTGTGTGTGTGTGTGTGTGTGTGTGTGTAAACATATATTTACATATGTGTGTGTGTAAATTTGAGTGCGTTTGCATACTCCTACATCACTGCAATGTTTCTAGCTCCCCACTAGGTGGTGACAATTAGTGTAAGACTGTAATGAGAACCTATTCATCATTCCCTCTTTTTCTCTCTCTCTCTCTCTCTCTCTCTCTCTCTCTCCAGACAACAGTATAAAGAGCGCCTGAGTATCCCCATCAAGCTCCTGATTGGCTACCAGTCGCATGACGACACATCTAGCAAGAGTGGTTCCACCACAAAGAACATGTACTCAGTCTGATCAACAACACCCACCCCCAACTCAACTACAAACCCACTTGAGCTGGGCGATATGGACCAAAATCCATATCACGATAAATTGACTGAATTCACGATAAATTGAATGATAAGTTTATAACATTAATGTGCACCACAGTTATTTTTTTATATTACCCCTACAACTACTACTACTTTCAATGTTGTTGCTATCAATTGTCCCATTAATAGTCACCCATATTAGCTAATTTATTTCATTTGGAACTTCACATCTCTCTAGTCGGGTCCTATGGGTAATGAACGATATCAGCCAAATGTCCACATTAAGTGGTCAGTTTTGATACTTTTCAGTTTATCGTCCCAGCTCACTGCATCACCAACACATTCATACTTTTCAGTTTATCGTCCCAGCTCTCTGCATCACCAACACATTCATACTTTTCAGTTGTCAACTACTGTTCTCTTTACAGACGAGAGAATTGTTCAAACGTGTACAAAGTTAGGGCCACCTCCCTGACACCTGATTGTCCGGCTGGCTAAATGACGTATCTTGTACAGAAGAAAAGGAGAACAGCTGAAGCTGTTGGGATTTGAGCTAGAAGATCTTAAATAAATGATTTAATTTTAAAATTGGTGAGTATATGTGAATAATAATGCCAGTGGCTTCCCCCCTACTTGTGTAGCTGGGAGAAGATGTTGATTAAGGCCTGGTTAAAACACCTTCCTTTGCTGTAAACCCAATTCCTTTTCTCATGCAGAGTTTACTATCACTTTCTGTTATGAAAAGCGTTTCTCACCAACCACCCAGGATAGGAAAAAGACCAGATTAATTTAGTCCGATTTTAAAGGGCAGCATTTTAACCTACTTTACCTGGAGGTGTTTAGCATAAGGGATTGCAGATGCACCTGCTACAGAAAAGACAACCGTATCAAAAAAGAAAAACGTTTGTAAAGAATAGTAGTGGTCGCACGGTCTAAAGTGTGAACATTTTGGAAGAAAGACCACGAAGTTCCAGCCATGCTGGGATTGAGGATTGTTTGCTTGTAAAACTTTTTTCTCCCCCCTTTCCCTATTTATTTATGATATATCCATTTGAGGTTAAACTACTTAGTTGGAGGGCAACCATTAAAAAAAACCTGAATTCCCCTACACTATTTTTTTCTGTTTAGTTTTTTGTTATTGAGGATGTTAATGACATGGACTACTGCTTAATATAGAACCTTTTTTTACAGTGTATCATAGCAAGTAAAGATGCCTGGACAAGTTTTAGGTCTGCTTCTCACCGTGTTCTTCCTGTAACATTTCACACTACTCTCTGGGGCTGGTGCGTGTGGAGAAGAAAGGATATCTTCCTCTCTATCCATCGTTAAATGATTTTGCTCATAATGTATCTTAATGTATATTACCTTCTTTCAAGTAAAGGTTAAATGCTTTGCATTAAAACCAGAACCACGCTGTCTCCTTTCCTGTGTTGTCAGTTTAGCGTCACCTTCTGTAGGGTTACAGTGGTGTGTTCAATATGCAGATAATGCACCGATCTGCTCTGAATAGGTCATCAGATCAAAGCCTGGAGAAGTGTTTAATAACATCTTAGGAACCCGACTGTATGAACGTCATAATCTTCCTAGAAAATGCACAGAATCTGTGTATCTGAAACACACCCAGTATCGACACTTGCTCTGTGTTGAAATCCTTAGCCCCTCCTACTTGTAGCTCTCCAAGGATTGGATTATGTATGATTTCCCGGGTGGATTTCATTGTTGCCATATTCCTTACACACCTATCTAAACATGTTTCACCTAAACAAGTCCCTTGGTACTAGGGGCTCGTTTATAATTCAGTGGTGAGTTAAAGGGTATTTTCAGATGCACCTTTTTTTTTCAAGATGGTCAAATTCTTAGTTGCCTAAAGGAGACTCGTGAACCAGATCAACATGATACTGCATAACCATAATCTGTACTAAAATGTTTCTATAATGCACCCTTTGTACATAGCAGGCAAAATAACATCAAGTAGTCCTCAATCAGTGCACACACCCAAGACCTTATTCCTTCCAAGCCCCCTACATTCATACAGCTATCAGTCCAAGGCTAGAGTCAACAACACTATGACGAGGTTTCCCAAACATCTCTGGTTCAAACCACATGAGTTACCTGTTGATCTACAGTACACACTTGTCCTTACGCAAATACCGCCTGGGAGCCAACGCCTGGCAACACCCCACAATGCCTACTGTCTGAACTTAACACCACTGATATGAGTCACACCTGTCTTCTAAGAGCACTTAACTGTTCCAGAGGTATGCTTTTGTTTTTTACGTTGTTTGCACATTTCCTCAGACAGTTGAGTGAGTGTGAAGAGACATTGGTGCTTGTTTCCACATCTTGCCAGTTATGAGTGAGGCAAGGGGGATATTTTTGTGAACGCAACAAACTCCCCTGCCTTGCAACATTCCTTATACAGTATCAGGGTTGACCCCAACCCACAGTATATCTCAGGAACGACTAGAATTCAGACGCCGTTGAGATATGTTGACATCCTGTTTTACTGACTTTGGCAGAGATCTGTCTTTGAAGTTGTCTACATTAAGTAATAAGTACACAGGAGAAACCTTGCAGCGTTCCTACACACACACACAGTTACTGCCTACACACTATAGCACCATTTATGTCTGCTGCTAACATGCCTCCATCCTGATTTTGTCTGTTTACAACAGATCTGATCAAAATCAGTAAACAATGAAGATTTTAATCATCAACACATATCTTCTAGCACCAGGTATTAACAGGGTATTGTCTCCTAGCACCAGGTATTAACAGGGCTATTGTCTCCTAGCACCATGTATTAACAGGGTATTGTCTCCTAGCACCAGGTATTAACAGGGCTATTGTCTCCTAGCACCATGTATTAACAGGGTATTGTCTCCTAGCACCAGGTATTAACAGGGCTATTGTCTCCTAGCACCAGGTATTAACAGGGCTATTGTCTCCTAGCACCAGGTATTAACAGGTTACTGTCTCCTAGCACCAGGTATTAACAGGGTATTGTCTCCGAGCACCAGGTATTAACAGGGTATTGTCTCCTAGCACCAGGTATTAACAGGTTACTGTCTCCTAGCACCAGGTATTAACAGGGTATAGTCTCCTAGCACCAGGTATTAACAGGGTATTGTCTCCTAGCACCAGGTATTAACAGGGTATTGTCTCCTAGCACCAGGTATTAACAGGGTATTGTCTCCTAGCACCAGGTATGAGCAGGGTACTGTCTCCTAGCACCAGGTATTAACAGGTTACTGTCTCCTAGCACCAGGTATTAACAGGGTATAGTCTCCTAGCACCAGGTATTAACAGGGTATTGTCTCCTAGCACCAGGTATTAACAGGGTATTGTCTCCTAGCACCAGGTATTAACAGGGTACTGTCTCCTAGCACCAGGTATTAACAGGTTACTGTCTCCTAGCACCATGTATTAACAGGGTATTGTCTCCTAGCACCAGGTATTAACAGGCTATGGTCTCCTAGCACCAGGTATTAACAGGTTACTGTCGCCTAGCAGCATGTATTAACAAGGTATTGTCTCCTAGCACCAGGTATTCACAGGTTACTGTCTCCTAGCACCAGGTATTAACAGGGTACTGTCTCCTAGTGTAACCAATGTGAAATGGCTAGCTAGGTAGCGGGGTGCGCACTAATAGCGTTTCAATCGGTGACGTCACTTGCTCAGACCTTGAAATACTGTCTCGTAGCACCAGGTATTAACAGGGTATTGTCTCCTAGCACCAGGTATTAACAGGGTATTGTCTCCTAGCACCAGGTATGAGCAGGGTACTGTCTCCTAGCACCAGGTATTAACAGGGTACTGTCTCCTAGCACCAGGTATTAACAGGTTACTGTCTCCTAGCACCATGTATTAACAGGGTATTGTCTCCTAGCACCAGGTATTAACAGGCTATGGTCTCCTAGCACCAGGTATTCACAGGTTACTGTCTCCTAGCACCAGGTATTAACAGGGTATAGTCTCCTAGCACCAGGTATTAACAGGGTACTGTCTCCTAGCACCAGGTATTAACAGGTTACTGTCTCCTAGCACCAGGTATTAACAGGGTGTCTCCGAGCCCCAGGTATTAACAGGGTATTGTCTCCTAGCACCAGGTATTAACAGGTTACTGTCTCCTAGCACCAGGTATGAGCAGGGTACTGTCTCCTAGCACCAGGTATTAACAGGGTACCGTTCAATCGGTGACAGGTTACTGTGCTCAGACCTTGAAATACTGTCTCGTAGCACCAGGTATTAACAGGGTATTGTCTCCTAGCACCAGGTATTAACAGGGCTATTGTCTCCTAGCACCAGGTATTAACAGGGCTATTGTCTCCTAGCACCAGGTATTAACAGGGCTATTGTCTCCTAGCACCAGGTATTAACAGGTTACTGTCTCCTAGCACCAGGTATTAACAGGGTATTGTCTCCGAGCACCAGGTATTAACAGGTTACTGTCTCCTAGCACCAGGTATTAACAGGGTATAGTCTCCTAGCACCAGGTATTAACAGGGTATTGTCTCCTAGCACCAGGTATGAGCAGGGTACTGTCTCCTAGCACCAGGTATTAACAGGGTACTGTCTCCTAGCACCAGGTATTAACAGGTTACTGTCTCCTAGCACCATGTATTAACAGGGTATTGTCTCCTAGCACCAGGTATTAACAGGGTATTGTCTCCTAGCACCAGGTATTAACAGGTTACTGTCTCCTAGCACCATGTATTAACAAGGTATTGTCTCCTAGCACCAGGTATTAACAGGGTAGTCTCCTAGCACCAGGTATTCACAGGTTACTGTCTCCTAGCACCAGGTATTAACAGGGTACTGTCTCCTAGCACCAGGTATTAACAGGGTACTGTCTCCTAGTGTAACCAATGTAAAATGGCTAGCTAGGTAGCGGGGTGCGCACTAATAGCGTTTCAATCGGTGACGTCACTTGCTCAGACCTTGAAATACTGTCTCGTAGCACCAGGTATTAACAGGGTATTGTCTCGTAGCACCAGGTATTAACAGGGCTATTGTCTCCTAGCACCAGGTATTAACAGGGCTATTGTCTCCTAGCACCAGGTTTTAACAGGGCTATTGTCTCCTAGCACCAGGTATTAACCTGTCTCTAGCACCAGGTATTAACAACAGCACCAGGTATTTGTCTCCTAGCACCAGGTATTAACAGGGTATTGTCTCCTAGCACAGGTATTAACAGGGTATTGTCTCCTAGCACCAGGTATTAAACAGCACCAGGTATATTGTCTCCTAGCACCAGGTATTAACAGGGTATTGTCTCCTAGCACCAGGTATTAACAGGTTACTGTCTTGTAGCACCAGATATTAACAGGGTATTGTCTCCTAGCACCAGGTATTAACAGGGTATTGTCTCCTAGCACCAGGTATTAACAGGGTATTGTCTCCTAGCACCAGGTATTAACAGGGTATTGTCTCCTAGCACCAGGTATTAACAGGGTATTGTCTCCTAGCACCAGGTATTAACAGGGTATTGTCTCCTAGCACCAGGTATTAACGGGGTATTGTCTCCTAGCACCAGGTTTTAACGGGGTATTGTCTCCTAGCACCAGGTTTTAACAGGGTATTGTCTCCTAGCACCAGGTATTAGCAGGGTACTGTCTCGTAGCACCAGGTATTAACAGGGTCATCTCCTAGCACCAAGTTTTAACAGGGTATTGTCTCCTAGCACCAGGTATTAGCAGGGTACTGTCTCGTAGCACCAGGTATTAACAGGGTATTGTCTCCTAGCACCAGGTATTAACAGGGTACTGTCTCCTAGCACCAGGTATTGACAGGGTATTGTCACCTAGCACCAGGTATTAGCAGGGTACTGTCTCGTAGCACCAGGTATTAACAGGGTCATCTCCTAGCACCAGGTTTTAACAGGGTATTGTCTCCTAGCACCAGGTATTAGCAGGGTACTGTCTCGTAGCACCAGGTATTAACAGGGTATTGTCTCCTAGCACCAGGTATTAACAGGGTACTGTCTCCTAGCACCAGGTATTGACAGGGTATTGTCACCTAGCACCAGGTATTGACAGGGCTATTGTCTCCTAGCACCAGGTATTGACAGGGCTATTGTCTCCTAGCACCAGGTATTAACAGGGCTATTGTCTCCTAGCACCAGGTATTAACAGGGTACTGTCTCCTAGTAAAGCCATCCATCCGGACAATGCCATATTGAATCAACACACCAGGCTTGTGTCAGCAAGTCGCTAGACTCATCTTCTTCACTGGCCTTCATCATCGTTCACATTATTTTTCCACTACTGCTGTCTCCTAGCACAAGCATTTCGCTACACCTGCAATAACATCTGCTGAACAAATATGACCAATAAAATGTGATTTGATTAGATTAACAGGGTACTTGGTCTTTTGAAGCATGACATAAATAGGTCAGACCCTGGCTGAGGTGTGTTGATGTGGAAACCAATGGTATAGTTTTTTTTATATGTTTTTATTTCAATTTTTTTTACATTTCAGTTTAGTTTGTTAGTTTTCGATATTCACTTTACTCATTTTTATTTTGTTTAAGTTTGATTTAAAAAATCAATACATTTTTATATTATTTAGTTTTAGTGTTCCGGACAGAAAGTAGAACTGGGATGCTAGGAGCCATTTATGTGTTTTTGAGATGTCACCTCTTGCCACTGTGGGGAAGTAATGCATAAGGATATGGGTCATGTTATAGGTTAGGTTTAAAGGTAGACTGTGAGATGATGTAGATGCACAAATTAAACATTAGTAGTAGTGGGTCAATTTCCTCAACAACCAGGAACATTGAAGCGTGATGCTCAACTTCTCCTCTGTTTTGGTCCTGTAGCTACCACGTAGCAGTGTGAAGCGCACTTGTGCAAATGATCCAATACTCTTTGTGACAGTGTGAGAGAAAAGCCATGCATCATACTCATCTCAGTGGGTGAGTTTGAGCAGATCACTTTTGTCAAGTTGGTCACCACCTTTCAAAGTGTGGTGCATTCTGGGGATAAAAATAGTCAGACAGGTGCCTACAGTTGAAGTCGGAAGTTTACATACACCTTAGCAAAATACATTTAAACTCAGTTTTTCATAATTCCTGACATTTAATCCTAGTAAAAATTCCCTGTCTTAGGTCAGTTAGGTTCACCACTTTATTTTAAGAATGTGAAATGTCAGGATAATAGCAGAGATAATGATTTATTTCAGCCTTTATTTCTTTCATCACATTCCACGTGGGTCAGAAGTTTACATACACTCAATTAGCATTTGGTAGAATTGCCTTTAAATAGTTTAACTTGGGTCAAACGTTTCGGGTAGCCTTCCACAATAAGTTAGGTGAATGTTGTCCCATTCCTCCTGACAGAGCTAGTGTAACTGAGTCAGGTTTGTAGGCCTCTTTGCTCAGATTGAGGTCAGGGCTTTGTGATGGCCACTCCAATATCTTGACTTTGTTGTCCTTAAGCCATTTTGCCACAACTTTGGAAGTATGCTTGTGGTCATTGTCTATTTGGAAGACCCATTTGCGACCAAGCTTTAACTTCCTGACTGATGTCTTGAGATGTTGCTTCAATATATCCACATAATTTTCCTGCCACATGATGCCATCTATTTTGCGAAGTGCACCAGTCCCTCCTGCAGCAAAGCACCCCCACAACATGATGCTGCCACCCCCGTGCTTCACAGTTGGGATGGTGTTCTTCGGCTTGCAAGCTTCCCCCTTTTTCCTCCAAACATAACGATGGTCATTATGGCCAAACAGTTCTATTTTTGTTTCATCAGACCAGAGGACATTTCTCCAAAAAGTACGATCTTTGTCCCCATGTGCAGTTGCAAACCGTAGTCTGGCTTTTTTATACAGTTTTGGAGCAGTGGCTTCTCCCTTGCTGAGCGGCCTTTCAGATTATGTCGATATAGGACTTGTTTTAATGTGGATATAGATTTGCTGTTGTTTTGGGATTGATTTGGTCCTTTTCGCACCAAAGTACGTTCATCTCTTGGAGACAGAACACGTCTCCTCACTGAGCGGTATGACGGCTGGTCCCATGGTGTTTATACTTTCTTACAATTGTTTGTACAGATGAACGTGGTACTTCAGGCGTTTGGAAATTGCTCCCAAGCATGAACCAGACTTGTGGAGGTCTACATTTTATTTCCTGAGGTCTTGGCTGATTTTTTTTTTATTTTCCCATGATGTCAAGCAAAGAGGCACTGAGTTTGAAGGTAGGCCTTGAAATACATCCACAGGTACACCTCCACTTGACTCAAATGATGGCAATTAGCCTATCAGAAGCTTCTAAAGCCATGACAGAATTTTCTAGAATTTTCCAAGCTGTTTAAAGGCACAGTCAACTTAGTGTATGTAAACGTCTGACCCACTGGAAATGTGATACAGTGAATTATAAGTGAAATAATCTGTCTGTAAACAATTGTTGGAAATATTACTTGTGTCATGCACAAAGTAGATGTCCTAACCGACTTGCCAAAACTATAGTTTGTTAACAAGAAATTTGTGGAGTGGTTGAAAAACGAGTTTTAATGACTCCAACCTAAGTGTATGTAAACGTCCGACTTCATCTGTATGTATCACATAGGGATGTGTTAAAAATACCCCTATGCCTGAAGTGTCCCCACTTACACCAGCCAATAGCTAGCTTTTCACATGGCGACAACTGGTAAGACATTTCCGGAGGGCTGTCACGTGTGCTTGCAAGGCAGAGGTCCTGGGTTCTAACCATGGCGTGAGCCGACTCAGTAGGAAGTGTTACTCTCTAAGCAAGCAGCATTACATCCTTTACACCTACACGTTGACTGCAATCATTAGGGTGTTTTGTTTAAAGTGGATATATGCATGATTAAAGTGGATATATACAAATACATTTGATATTTGAGGCTCTCTCTCACTGATTGATGTACAATGTGTACACAGATAATATAAATATATTATGATTTCAGTTTGTGAGGAGTTGATATGGGGGTTAGGTACATGAACAGTATATTATCAAGAAAACCTTTTCATAAACAATGGCAACACTGTCATGTTGATCTGAGCCTTGCTGTTGGAAAACCACTTTGGTGTCTGACTTTTTGCTGTCGCATATGCACCTCCCCCGACTTCACTCTGACTTTTGCCTACAGTTGGTTGCTTGAGCCTTACCACTCAAACACGCCCATTATCTGCGGTACTGATCTTGTTGAGTCTACCTTTAAAATGATAAAGTCAATCTCCCACCAGATTCATAAGCTTGAAAACCCAATTAGAAATAATTACGTTTTTTTGCTTTTGTTTTGTTAGTTTTGGAGTCAAAGATAATAGTATCGAGTTGGGATCTCCTCACGGACAACTTAAGTATTTTAGGAACTTTTCAACTACTTAGCTTGTTAGCTAACCCTGACCCTTTTTGCAATTGTAATTCATAACATATACAAATTGTGTGATGGACATTCACATAGTAATACATACCATACGAAATGTAACAAATTAAGTATCTCGTACAGAATAATACGAAATGCTCTCAGACCAGGTTGTGATATGTCAGCTGGAAGGATATACTTTGGTATTTGGCAATGATGCCCGAGATCTACTTCCCCAGAGTCAGATGAACTCGTGAATACCATTTTTATGTCTCTGTGTCCAGTATGAAGGTAGAGGTAGTTGTGCTAATGCTGGACGTCTATGATACCCATAGACTTCCAGCCATTGCTCTAACGCTAGTTAGCGTTGGCTCGCAAAACTACTTCTGACTTCCTTCATACTGGATACAGAGACATAAAAATTGTATTCATGAGTTCATCTGACTCTGGGGAAGTAGAGAAAGTGCCTCAATGGCAAAATCCCCAAATATCCCTTGAAAGGATTTTTTATTTTTTATTTAACCTTTATTTAACGAGGCAAGTCAGTTTAGAACAAAAACTTATTTACAATGGTGGCCTACTCCGGTCAAACCCAGACGACGCTGGGCCAATTGTGCGCCGCCCTATGGGACTCCAATCATGGCCGGATGTGATACACCCTGGATGCGAACCAAGTACTATAGTGACACCTCTTGCACTGAGATGCAGTGGCTTGTGATGACCAGATCTTGTCAGATCTAATGTCAAGGGACAGTACCGCAGAGGAATCGCAAATACAAATTTGATCTTACACACATTTGATTATTTAATTATGCTTGGCAAATTACATTTCTTGGGATATTTCTAGCCTTATTTTCATACTGAATTAACCCACTGATCACAGACATCAATTCCACATTGGTTCAACCAGTGTGTACCCAGTGGGGATTGCTTTTGTCAATTTTTAATCTTGGTGATAGTCAGTTTGTCACTTTTTCTTTATCTTACAAAAATAAAGCTGTACCACGTTGTTAAAATGTAACCATGTATATATATATATATATGCCATTTAGCAGACGCTTTTATCCAAAGCGACTTAGTCATGTGTGCATACATTCTACGTATGGGTGGTCCCGGGGATCGAACCCACTACCCTGGCGTTACAAGCGCCATGCTCTACCAACTGAGCTACAGAAGGACCACATGTAGGACCACCATGTAGTCCATGATATGTTGTTGTTGTAAAAGTCAATCATCATTACACAAAAGCCCTGATTAGGAACACTGTAGAAGAGGAGACCGAATACATAAGTAAGAAGAAGGGATCAAAGTATGACACCTTGCTAAGAAATTTGTTCTGTTCATAAAATGTTCAGTTACATTGTTTCTGGATAAATGATTGCTTATGTTCTGGTTCTTCTCTCATCTGACAGGAATGCAGTAGTACAACCAACTGTTCTGCCACCAGAAAGCTTTTCAGAATGATCTATCACAAATACAAAGATGGCTGTTCATTAATCAACCGCCACACCTGCCTCCTTCACACTACACCACCTGTTGTATCGCAGGTTTACAATCACCACTGGCTTCTCTTCTCGCCACCCAGAAACAAATCAGCTACTTGATCATCTGTTTAATGTTAAGGCTGTCAGAAGAGATTATTGGGCTTAGAATCCGTCGCAACATTACCCTTCAATACTTTACTTGGCAGACAATTACATTTTTATACAACAAGTAATTATGTTGTTGTTAACTAGTATACTTCAATAGCACAGTAATGCCACCAAGATGTCATGTTTTACACATATAGACAACATATTGAAAAAATAGCTAACAAACATCATTGAACATTCTCCATGGCCCATCAAATGATAAATGTCACTTTGATCAATTCAGGACCTAGGAACAGAAATAGTGACGAGTGCTTACAGTGACTACTACTCAAATGCTGAGGTATTCTGGTATTGGTTCATCAGTGGCTATGAAGATTGTAGGATCAAGTTTTCCCTTTTGAAAGCATCCAGAAGTACTCCCCAATACGAAGTACATTGATTTGGTGTGACAGTAAGAACTCCTCTTTCTGTTTTTCTTTAGGGGCTGCATAAGAACTATGTCAGCCCTGATAAAAAAAAAATAGAATAAATAAATAATCCTCAAAAATGAGAGTTGGTCCGGGAGCAACGTCAAAGGTCAGATATATTATCCTCATGATGCCCCTACGTCAGTGTTTCCCAAACGGTGGGTCGTGGCCAATTCAGAGTCGTTTTTGATCGCAGCCAGACTGGGTCCTGGTTACAAACAATTGTTCCCTTTACTTGGATGGTCCAATTCCACAAGCTTTAGATCTGTCACAACAAAGAAAAGTTAGCAAACTACTGGGTCGTGTCATTAAGGCACACCGTAACAAAATGTTTTAAAATGACAATCAAGTCCAGCTAATCTCTCTCTGTTTCGGACCGGTTTCTTCCATTTCATGCCTAATGAACTAGACCCCAGTGTCTCTTACAGTAGCCAGCCTAGCATCTTCTCTCCTCAGGCTAGAAGGATAGGCTTCTCCTCATCTCTTTTCACCAGCAGCGTGGACAACATGGAGGAGGAGAAAAAACAGAACTCCACAGCAAAGCTGAGCTCAAACAGCTCCAGGTTGACACTCATTATCCACTCAAACACGGCAGCTGAGTGCTTGTACAGGTATTCCTCCTGTACAAACAAGATGGTGTCTAGAGGGGTCAGAGGTCAAGGAGGGGGGAACAGTAGTTGTTGGGTGACAGGTTGTGGCATACCCTCATCGAGTTTATGCTTATAGGAACCTACACATATGTTCCAAGGAAATACAATCTCTAGAAGGCAAGTAATTAAAACATTACACATCAGTAAACAGATAAACACACAGATAGGCATCCTCACTGTCAAGGTTCTTGCCAGTATCTTGTTGTTATCCCCTACTACTTAGAACTGGGCCTTTCAGGTCCTGTGAGTGTTTGCAAAGTTGAAGTTGTATGGAAGTGGACACTTCTATTCTTGCATTGTGTTGTCCATATTATTTTCCTGAGTGTATGCACACCCAGCAATTTGACAGGTTCAGGGGTTATAGGCAGTTATGTAGTGAAGGGTAAACACAAACCTTTTTTTACCCACTTTTTCCAGAAAAATGTATCCAAAGTATAGAGAGAGTTACTTTACTTCAGTGTTTAACAACCTTTTTGTTTTAACCACAACATTGCTGGTTATAAGAGTCTGGGTTCAGGACTTTGGTTGTAGTATAAGTGCAGGTGAAAGGATACAGCCAATGGTGACAATGATCTGGACCACAGTAGAGGTGACCCGTGCAGGGTAGAGGAACCACTCCATCTGGGTCAGAACACACTTCCTTGTGAGCACCGTGAGGAGCAGACTATAGAAACAGATACACAGGAAGCTCACCGCAGCCCCCAGGTAATGGCCCAGCTTCAGGTACTCGGGCTGGAGGAGAGAGGACAGACAGGTGACACTTAAATCAGGTAATCAGTTACCCTGGCTAGAGGAGAGGCTTGAGACAAGTTAACGTTTAGCTAGTCTAATTAACTTGTTCCAGTCGAGCTGCAAAACACAAAGCCAAAGCACTTGTCACACAATACTCAAAATTCTATAATGATGTATATGTTTGGGTGACAGAACATTCTAGGAACTTCTGCTAAAGGGGAAGAGTACAGTTCACTGGAATTATGTGCCCGAGTCGGACATGTTTGAATGACGGCAAACTTTCTGGGAACGTCTGTTAGAGGAAAAGAGTACAGTTCACTGTAAATCTGAGCCAGAGAAAATACCTTCCAGCTAGCTGTAATCTAAGTCTGAGCCACATAGAAAATACCTTCCAGCTAGCTGTAATCTAAGTCTGAGCCAGAGAAAATACCTTCCAGCTAGCTGTAATCTAAGTCTGAGCCAGAGAAAATACCTTCCAGCTAGCTGTAATCTAAGTCTGAGCCACAGAGAAAATACCTTCCAGCTGGCTGTAATCTAAGTCTGAGCCAGAGAAAATACCTTCCAGCTAGCTGTAATCTAAGTCTGAGCCAGAGAAAATACCTTCCAGCTAGCTGTAATCTAAGTCTGAGCCACAGAGAAAATACCTTCCAGCTAGCTGTAATCTAAGTCTGAGCCACATAGAAAATACCTTCCAGCTAGCTGTAATCTAAGTCTGAGCCAGAGAAAATACCTTCCAGCTAGCTGTAATCTAAGTCTGAGCCAGAGAAAATACCTTCCAGCTGGCTGTAATCTAAGTCTGAGCCAGAGAAAATACCTTCCAGCTAGCTGTAATCTAAATCTGAGCCAGAGAAAATACCTTCCAGCTGGCTGTAATCTAAGTCTGAGCCAGAGAAAATACCTTCCAGCTAGCTGTAATCTAAATCTGAGCCAGAGAAAATACCTTCCAGCTGGCTGTAATCTAAGTCTGAGCCAGATAAAATACCTTCCAGCTAGCTGTAATCTAAGTCTGAGCCAGAGAAAATACCTTCCAGCTAGCTGTAATCTAAGTCTGAGCCAGAGAAAATACCTTCCAGCTAGCTGTAATCTAAGCCTGAGCCAGAGAAAATACCTTCCAGCTGGCTGTAATCTAAGTCTGAGCCAGAGAAAATACCTTCCAGCTAGCTGTAATCTAAATCTGAGCCAGAGAAAATACCTTCCAGCTAGCTGTAATCTAAATCTGAGCCAGAGAAAATACCTTCCAGCTGGCTGTAATCTAAGTCTGAGCCAGAGAAAATACCTTCCAGCTAGCTGTAATCTAAGTCTGAGCCAGAGAAAATACCTTCCAGCTAGCTGTAATCTAAGCCTGAGCCAGAGAAAATACCTTCCAGCTGGCTGTAATCTAAATCTGAGCCAGAGAAAATACCTTCCAGCTAGCTGTAATCTAAGTCTGAGCCAGAGAAAATACCTTCCAGCTAGCTGTAATCTAAGCCTGAGCCAGAGAAAATACCTTCCAGCTGGCTGTAATCTAAATCTGAGCCAGAGAAAATACCTTCCAGCTAGCTGTAATCTAAATCTGAGCCAGAGAAAATACCTTCCCAGCTAGCACATAACGTTCTGAGAACCATATGTTTCTTAGAGCTTGGTGAGAGTGTGGTTGTCCTATGATTATTTTACATACAACCTTCCCACAACTTTCTGAGAATGGTGCAGGATGGTTGCTTGGCTTTGGAACATTCAACACATTGAAGGAACTTGACAAAAAAAATACATTATTGGTTTGGTATTTTATTACTCTAACAGAATGTTTCCTAAAAGTTCACACATAGTGCCATTTAATTTCACTGTCGGTAATATTAATAATTCTAGGTAATATTCTAGGTAATATTCTAGGAACGTTACCCAACTGGTTTGACATTGGGAATGTTCTCAAATAGTTCAGACAATGTTAAGAAACAAGGTTATTCTGTTCGAATTTCAATACAATAGGTTTGAATCTCACTGATGCTGTGTCACAATACAAAAAACCGCTAGGCAGGTTTCTTCTGGGAATCAGGAAGCGACGGAGGCTACCTGCAAATGCTAACGCTGGCGAGATTTGTTTTGCAACGGTTGTTCATCTGACAGTGTTGACCTAGCAGTGGGTAAGATGGCTAATATAAGTTATTAGTACAGCAACAGTCGATTGAAATGTGAGTCAGTGTTTGAACAGTCCAGTCACATTGGGAATGTTCTCAAATAGTTCAGACAATGTTAAGAAACAAGGTTATTCTGTTTGAATTTCAATACAATAGGTTTGAATCTCACTGATGCTGTGTCACAATACAAAAATAGATGTTTTTGCATGATTAATTCCAGAGGAAATTCATTTCCATGTGTCCTATCTGTGCTTGGAGTTCAACAAAGTTAACCCCCAAATAAGCTGACAGTGTTAGTAAAAGTCTTATTACAACATTCATTGAATGTTTTAAGGAATTTATTTTTTTTAAACTCCAAATCACCTATAATTTCAGTTCTCAGAGCATTTTTTTTTTCTTTTTACCTTTATTTAACCAGGCAAGTCAGTTAAGAACACATTCTTATTTTCAATGACGGCCTGGGAACAGTGGGTTAACTGCCTGTTCAGGGGCAGAACGACAGATTTGTACCTGGTCAGCTCTGGGGTTTGAACTCACAACCTTCCGGTTACTAGTCCAACGCTCTAACCACTAGGCTACCCTGCTACCCCTAGGAAAACGTTCTCAGAACCTCCCTGCAACCTAAAAATAAATGTTCTCAGAATATTTTTTTTTTTTAGTTCAATTTTACAGGTCAAGAAACATATAGAAACATACATATAGCTTCATTCACATAACCAATGTGAAACCAAAAACATACGTTCCCACCAATTCCAAGGAACCAAATGTGCGAGCTGGGCTGTTACCAGTACCTTTGCTAAAGAAGAGACAATAGACTGTGCATGATCTTCTGAAGAATACATCTGACAAACTTGAAATAATTCAAACGTGAATTATCTGTCTACATCTATGAAATAATGTCAAAAAGGTACACATTGACATGTCTATTTTTCTATTGTACTTTCCACTGATGTTTGGCCATCCGTAGGTATGTCTGCACACACTAACAAACCAACCAATTGTGTCATGGGTGTTTGTTTGCTTTACTGCCACTCCTCTCTTTGTTCACAATTCAAGATTTAATTGAACCGCAACTCAGGAGATATTTTTAACGTGCTTTGTCAGTGTCAGTAGAGTGTCAGTTCGAAGTCCACTTTAAACTTGATAGACCTTTGTGTCTTTCTCTAACCTAGATATTAAGTATACTCCTGGATTTAAAAGATTTTTTAATACATGTGAAGTTCGGTCTAACCTTGCGTGCCAGACTACTACGTTTGTCCTTACACTTCACCCACTCTCGCCCTGTCGACAATGACAACAAACATCCTGAGGGGCCTCTGTGTCAGAGACTTTACTTGCTCGATGTCGCTGTCTACAAGCAGAATTCATTTTTGCAGTATCGTGTACTATACACCCTTGTTTTTTCTTTAAACACATACTTATAGTGAATTGCATGACACCCTGAGTAAGGATGAATCTACACTATATGTGCAGAAAGTACTTACGTTGCAGTTCCCAGCCACAAAGGCCCCTACAGCCGCCACTCCACCAAACACCAGGGCGATTCTACTGAGCATGGAGTGGACACTGTTCCTCTCCAAGATGTGAGCATGGTGGAAGATACAGAACACCATGACTAAAAAATGGTTATTATAATGCATCTATAACATAGGGTAATTGGTTATTATAATGTATCTATAACATAGGGTAATTGGTTATTATAATGCATCTATAACATAGGGTAATTGGTTATTATAATGCATCTATAACATAGGGTAATTGGTTATTATAATGCATCTATAACATAGGGTAATTGGTTATTATAATGCATCTATAACATAGGGTAATTGGTTATTATAATGCATCTATAACATAGGGTAATTGGTTATTATAATGCATCTATAACATAGGGTAATTGGTTATTATAATGCATCTATAACATAGGGTAATTGGTTATTATAATGCATCTATAACATAGGGTAATTGGTTATTATAATGCATCTATAACATAGGGTAATTGATCAAATGTTCATAAGATGATTATTACATGTATATACATTAGGTGCAATAACACATCTGATCTAAAACAATGTGACTGTATGGTTGTTATTGTTGTGTCGTTTAATTACAATCAACTCGTTAAAACTTGGTAGATGTTTCCTCAGCAGGACAAACACGTTCGATAAGAAATCTGACATACCAAACCGTTTTAAGGGTGACCTTGAGGTAAAATAACATTAAGTACATTATGAGCAAATACTCTAATACTATAATCTTTGTATCAGTATAGACATCTGCAGAGTGCATTGAGATCCAGTATGACCTGTGGATGTATACTGTAGGGTGAGCAAACTGTACAACTACAAACTTACACAGAAATGAGCCAGCATTAAAGGTGGCTGTGAACAATGAGCTTTCTGGTAAGCTTGTTCCACTCGAGCTGCAGAACACAAGACCAAAACATGTGTAAGACACCATTATTTCACATCATACTGAAATTACCCAGTGACAATAATATTAAGATGACAGAGAAGATTCTACATGTTCTGACGTGAATTGAACAGAGTTGAATTGAACAAATTATAAGTCAATTTAAAATTCCATGTGAACTCAGTAAATTCGCAATCTTCAAAATGGAGGTCCAATTTTAATTTCATTTTCTGAACTGAATGAGATGAAATAGTGTTAGTTGACCCTAACCTGATATAGTAGTATCTGGTTACCTTATGGTTGGGACTTGACAACAAGCTATTGATGTATTGTCTCTGCAGTGGTTCCCAGGGGCCCTGAAAACAGAAAATAATCATGTTTACAGACCTTCTCTTTATCTATGGTGGTCTTCAACCCTGGTCCTGGAGGGGACAGGGTGTGGCATTCAAGCTTTTGTTACAGCCCAATAGCAGCAACACATCTGATTCAACTAATTAAGTTGATGATTTGTTTTAATCAGGTGTGTTGGTGCTAGGCTAAAACAAATAGACTGCATACCCTGTGGATCTCCAGGACTAGGGTTGAACAATGCTGCTTTAGAAATACGGATGTATAGGATCTTAATTTGAGCCAGTTTGCTACAGCAGGAAAATAATCCTGCAGCAACAGTAAATGTGAAATATTACTACATACACTACATGTTAATCATTTCCTGCACTGCAGGAAAGTTCTCCTGCAACAAGGTAATCAAATTAAGATCCTACATCTGTATGCTTGTGTTACATTAAAACAATGTATTTCATTGATATGGAATTGGCTGAAAGAACCAATCACAATGGTCTGTTGGAAATCTCACAAACAGAACACAACGTACCAGTTGTTGAGGGAACACACATGGTCATAGCTGTACGCCAGGCCATACCTGAAACAACAAATATATGGTTTTTCAATGTATAATATGATATAAAATACGCTGCCATTAATGAACACTGAATACCTTGAGGATCAATAAGTAACCAGGAACTGATGTGGGTGACTAAGCAAAAGTACACAGATGTACGTGGTTAGAATATTATTAGCAGCCCTGTTACAAAGCCACTCATATCCATATATGTGAAAGCCTTTACAGGCAGTCAAGCAGTGTCAATAAGAAAGTACCAGACTGTACTGTGCCCTCTGAGGACAAACAAAGGTTGAATCAAATGTCTCTACATGAACGAATAGAACCTTTTCCTTTATGCTGCACATCTAGTAACAATAGACAGAACTGTGCAGTGACTATTAAGCAATAAGGCCCGAGGAGGTGTGGTATATGACCAATATACCACGGCTAAGGTCTGCTCTTAAGCCAACCCAACACGGAGTGCCTAGAACAGCCCTTAGCCGTGGTATATTGGACATATACCACAAACCCCCGAGGTGCCTTATTGCTATAATAAATTGGTTACCAACATAATTAGAGCAGTAAAAATAAATGCTTTGTCATACACGTGGTATATGGTATGATATACCATAGGTGTTAGCTAATCAGCATTCACGCCTCGAATGAACCACCCAGGTTATAATGAAGGTTAAATCATGTCTCACAATGTAGGAAGTGAAACGATTGGTTTATGTTTTGCACGTTGTGAGGTGGGCTCTAAGGTGGTGGCTCTGACTCTACAGGTATCCTAAATGTTCTTTCTGTAAAGTTCTGTTTGTCACATGCAAGTGGTCTAAGGGTATTTTCACAACAATTTCAACAAATCTTAATGAGGTTACGACATTTATATTGGAATCACTAGAACAACAATCACTTCCTGGTTTTAATATTCACACATCTGTCACACCCTAATCCGTTTCACCTGTCCTTGTGATTGTCTCCACCCCCTCCAGGTGTCGCTTATTTTCCCCAGTGTATTTATCCCTGTGTTTCCTGTTGCTCTGTGCCAGTTCGTCTTGTATGTTTGTCAAGTCAACCAGTGTGTTTTCCAGTTCTCCTTTTGCTAGTCTTCCTGGTTTTGGACTACTTTCCCGCCTGACTGATCTTCTGTACCTTTTGAACTCTGAACTGGTTTTGACCTTTTGTTTGTCCAGGACCATTATCTTGCCTTACAATATTGAATAATCCAATAGGATAGTCTGCATCTGGGTCTCGCCTTGTGTCATGATAGTATCTGTGTGCTTAGAAGGTGGCAGTATCACCATGAAGGTGATTTTATAAGAAACATTTTTTTTTAAACACAGTTTTCCCACACTAACTAGGTTTTCATCCAACCTTCAAGTTTTAATGTCACATGCACAAGTGCAGTGCACAGAAAGATTATTTCACTGTATCACAATTCCAGTGGGTCAGACGTTTACATACACTTTGTTGACTGTGCCTTTAAACAGCTTGGAAAATTCCAGAAAATGATGTCATGGCTTTAGAAGCTTCTGATAGGCTAATTGACATCATTTGAGTCAATTGGAGGTGTACCTGTGGATGTATTTCAAGGCCTACCTTCAAACTCAGTGCCTCTTTGCTTGATATCATTGGAAAATCAAAAGAAATCATCCAAGACCTCAGGAAAAAAACTGTAGACCTCCAGAAGTCTGGTTCATCTTTGGGAGCAATTTCCAAATGCCTGAAAGTACCAAGTTCATGTGTACAAACAATAGTATGCAAGTATAAACACCATGGGACCACGCAGCCGTCATACCGCTCAGGAAGAAGATGCGTTCTGTCTCCTAGAGATGAACGTGCTTTGGTGTGAAAAGTGCAAATCAATCCCAGAACAACAGCAAAGGACCTTGTGAAGATGCTGGAGGAAATGATTACAAAAGTATCTATATCCACAGTAAAACAAATCCTATATCGATATAACCTGAAAGGCCGCTCAGCAAGGAAGAAGCCACTGCTCCAAAACCGCCATAAAAAAGCCAGACTACGGTTTGCAACTGTCGATGTGGACAAAAATTTTACTTTTTGGAGAAATGCCCTCGTCTGATGAAACAAAAATAGAACTGTTTGGCCATAATGACCATTGTTATGTTTGGAGGAAAAAGGGGGAGGCTTGCAAGCCAAAGAACACCATCCCAACCGTGAAGCACAGGGGTGGCAGCATCATGTTGTGGGGGTGCTTTGCTGCAGGAGGGGCTGGTGCACTTCACAAAATAGATGGCATCACGAGGGAGGAAAATTATGTGGATATATTGAAGCAACATCTTAAGACATCAGTCAGGAAGTTAAAGCTTGGTCGCAAACGGCTCTTCCAAATGGACAATAACCCCAAGCATACTTCCAAAGTTGTGGCAAAATGTCTTAAGGACAACAAAGTCAAGGTATTGGAGTGGCCATCAAAGCCTGACCTCATTCCTATAAAAAAATGTGTGGGAAGAACTGAAAAAGTGTGTGCAAGCAAGGAGGCCTACAAACCTGACTCTGTTACACCAGCTCTGTCAGGAGGAATGGGACAAAATTCACCAAAATTATTGTGGGAAGCTTGTGGAAGGCTACCTGAAACGTTTGACCCAAATTAAACAATTTAAAGGCAATGCTACCAAATACTAATTGAGTGTATGTAAACTTCTGAACCACTGGGAATGTGATGAAAGAAATAAAAGCTTAAATCAATAATTCTTTACTATTATTCTGACATTTCACATTCTTAAAATAAAGTGGTGATCCTAACTGACCTAAGACAGGGAATATTTACTAGGATAAAATGTCATGAATTGTGAAAAACTGAGTTTAAATGTATTTGGCTGAGTTGTATATAAACTTCCGACTTCAACTGTATCTATTGGGAAAATGCGCAATTGTTTTTATGCAAATTTTTGAATATTCGCATGAAAATCTGTCACCAATTAGATGTCAACCTAGCTATAGTAATCATGAGACCATGTGAATTATGAGATTAATGGAAAAACAAAATACTGGCATATACAATGTACTTCTTCTTTTGCACAGTATTTACATGTGACAAATCTAAGTGAAGTAGCTCAAGTACATGTTATTTAAGGTCTTATAAAAGATTAGAAAGAAAATATAGATATATTCTTGTTTAACTTACGTCACCCAGGTTCCAATGAGAGACACTAAGGAGAGGGAGATGGGGAGTAGACTCCAGAGGACCATGTCTTGGTAGTTCGGTGAGAGAGACCAGCAGCAGTAGAAGTACAGTGGGGACGCTCCGGGTCCAGACACTGTCAGTCTCAGTCTGGCACTGTGAGATTCCTCCTTCAGCAGAGTCAGTCATCCACACAAATGGCACCACCTTGTCCTGACAGAGGGCAGATGTGAGGAAACACAGGGAGGGCCCGCTTGACGCCATCCTACTGTTTGTTTTAAGTTACATAGCACACCCTGCACAGGCTGCATAGCTGTTAAACTCATGTTCCCCCAGTGGCAGTTCAGAGCTCTCCTGTACATTGCTTAGATTAAACTTAAATTTAAACTTGAACTTTCAGAACCCATTGTCCTTTATGGTTGTGAGGTCTGGGGTCTGCTTACCAACCAAGAAGTCACAAAATGGGACAAACACCAAATTGAGACTGCATGCAAAAATATGCGTGTACAATGTAAAACACCAAATAATGCATGCAGAGCAGAATTAGGCCGATAACCGCTAATGATCAAAATCCAGAAAAGAGCTGTTAAATTCTACAACCACCTAAATGGAAATGATTCCCAAACCTTCCATATCAAAAAGAGATGAACCTGGAGAAGCGGACCTGGTGCTCCGTTCACGAACACAAACAGATCCCACAGTGCCCCAAATAATGAGAAATATATATATATATAAAATATTACTTGACACATTGGAAATAATTAACAAAAAACAGAGCAAACTAGAATGCTACTTGGCCCTAAACAGAGAGTACATGGTGGCAGAATACCTGACCACTGTGACTGACCCAAAATGAAGGAAAGCTTTGACTATGTACAGACTCAGTGAGCATAGCCTTGCTATTGAGAAAGGCTGCCGTAGGCAGACATGGCTCTCAAGAGAAGACAGGCTATGTGCTCACTGCCCACAAAAGGAGGTGGAAACTGAGCTGCACTTCCTATGTATGACCATACTTGAGACACATATTTCCCTCAGATCACACAGACACACAAAGAATTAGAAAAAACAAATCAATTTTTTATAAACTCCCATATCTACTGGGTGAAATTCCACAGTGTGCCATCACAGCAGCAAGATTTGTGACATGTTGCCACAAGAAAAGGGCAACCAGTGAAGAACAAACACCATTGTCAATACAGCCCATATTTATGTTTATTTATTTTCCCTTTTTAACTATCTGCACATCATTACAACACAGTTTCTAGACATAATATGACAGGTGAAATGCCTCTATTCATTTGGAGCTTTTGTGAGTGTAATGTTTACTGTTTATTTAACTTTTGTTTATAATCTATTTCATTTGCTTTGACAATGTAAACATATGCCCTTTGAATTGAATTGAGAGAGAAAGAGAGAAAACTGCAGCTTTGCAGGACATGGAAGTGTAAGTCATGCCTTGAATGCATGTCTTGTCATCCCTGTGTGTGTCTAACATCTTGGTGGAAATTCCCAGAACTGTAGTGGCAAATTTGAATGATCCAAAATACAGCACAAAATACTATTTACCCAATTTACTATTTACCTAACTATCACACATATTGCAACTTCAATGATCATTTACATGAAATACTTACAAAATAACGAGATAGGCTATGTTTTGCTCTAGTGGCAGCAACAAAATCCCCCTTTTATCATTGCATACAGCACAAACAGATCATTGATTCATTCTCAGTAGTGGCTGGCCATTTAGATTTTTTATTTAAACTTTATTAAACTAGGCAAGTCAGTTAAGAACAAATTCTTATTTACAATGCCGGCTTACCCATAACCTGGACGACGCTGGGCCAATTGTGCGCCGCCCAATCATGACCATTGTGATACAGCCTGGAATCAAACCATGGTCTGTAGTGACACCTCTAGCACTGAGAGGCAGTGCCTTAGACCGCTGCGCCACTCGGGAGACAATATTTGTACTTCGAGAGTATCTATAAGCTATATAGTTTGAATGTATGTTTGTTTATTGTAATGAATAAGAACATTTACTTATCAAACTAACGATTAAAAAGGTAATTGTGAGCCAATTGGAATCTATTTCAAACAGGATATGTGAAGCCAGCTGTGTCTTGGGTCCTCACTTTAAAAACAAATGAAATGGCTGCCCGCATAAGATGGAGTCTTCAACGGTTGATTCAGTCACGAAATACATCACATTTTAGGTTTGAGCTTCTACTAATATAACATTCCTACTTGTGTATGTCAACGTAATGAAGGTATTGCTGTGAATTCAACACGAGTGGCTGCCAATTTCCGTTAGGAATCTATGCTTGACCTAGTTAGTTAGCCAAGCTAACTGCGACATCGTTGTCAAACTTAATCGCCATCATGTTGCGCAGCCGATATTTCCCAAATTGTATACATATTAAAGTATATGAAGTAACGCATTTAACAACTCTGTTTGCCTGGCTTTTGTTCCGTTCGCTTGCTAAACCTGTTATCAACTCGGTTGCTTACAGTTTGAAGTAGCTAGCTAACTTTCTGAGAACCTATCTAACGTTAGCTAGCTAAAACCTTTCTCAGTTACCAGTTTTGCAGTCGGGTCATTGCGGCATAGTCAAGCCTAATCGGTGACATTAGACAACCATAGGTAGCTAGCTAGCCAACGTTAGATACGTTATCGTTTTTTCTTTGCTTGTTGACAAGGTCGCAAATTCATGAAACTTCAAGGCCATCCCGAAGTGACAGGTTTGTAAGGACAAACCTGAGATTAATTCAACTGAGTGGGTTTATCTCCAACCATTAACTACATGACATGTACTGTCTGTTATAGGTTTCCAATCAAGACGAGAAACCAGTTCCACACACAATGCATTGGCCCGAACTACAGAAAAGTTCAACTTCTGCCTCTGACTGGACCTGCACAGTTCGCAGGTGAGAAACTGGCCTTTATTTTTTTCTACACAAGAACCATTTAACAACCACATTCAAATAATACAATTGTCATGTTTTTCCTGTAGTATATTCAGAGTAGTCCTATAAGCATACTAGTGGAACAATATGCTTGAAGGATGACCATACCATTATGTTTCAGTGCGACACTTGTCCATTCAGACACAGGACACACCAAACCCACGGAGCTTGAAGTTCATCCCTGGTAAGCCTGTGTTGGGGGTGGGGACCCTGGATTTCCCCTCTCCAAGCTCTGCAGAGTGCTCCTCCTTAGCCAGGTTAGTACAGTTGGATAACAGGAATTGTATTTTTGGAGCTATTGAAATATGATAGTAGCAAGAGTAAACAATGACCTGTAAACATGACGAAACCAGACAGTGTGAATAAACTTTTCAGAGCATGTGAGAACCAGTGACGCTTATACACTGAGCAAGAGGACAAGTAAATTAGTGTCTAGTTTGAGAAACAGATGTCTCACAAGTCCTCAACTGGCAGCTTCATTAAATAGTACCAGCAAAACATCAGTCAAAGTCAACAGTGAAGAGGCGACTCCAGGATGCTTAAACTAGACACTCCAATGTACTTGTCCTCTTGCTTAGTTGTGCACCGGGGCCTCCCACTTCTCTTTCTATTCTGGTTAGAGACAGTTTGCGCTGTTCTGTGAAGGGAGTAGTACACAGCGTTGTACGAGATATTCAGTTTCTTGGCAAATTCTCGCATGGAATAGCCTTAATTTCTCAGAACAAGAATAGACTGATGAGTTTCAGAAGAAAGTTTTTTTTTTTGCCCATTATGAGCCTGTAATCGAACCCACAAATGCTGATGTTCCAGATACTCAACTAGTCTAAAGAAGCCCAGTTTTATTGCATCTTTAAATCAGCACAACAGTTTTCAGCTGTGCTAACATATTTGTAAAGGGTTTTCTAATGATCAATTAGCCTTCTAAAATAATTAACTTGGATTAGCTAACACAATGTACCATTGGAACACAGGAGTGAGGGTTGCTGATAATGAGCCTTTGTACGCCTATGTTAAAAATCAGCCGTTTCCAGCTAAAATAGTCATTTACAACATTAACAATGTCTACACTGTGTAGTTCTGATCAATTTGATGTTATTTTAATGGAGAAAAAAGTTATTTTCTTTCTACAACAAGGATATTTCTAAGTTACCCCAAACCTTTGAATGGTAGTGTGTGTGTGTGTGTGTGTGTATCTATATACGGAATTTAAATTCAATTTTACATTTCCCAGTTAAAAACTTCTTGATGCACCCATCCATTTAGCGGGATCAATCCACAGGCTCGAGCGGCCACGACGGGGCAGACAAACTCCAAATAGTATCTGTGAAGTTCGTAGAAACATGTCAAATGTTTTTTATAATCAATCCTCAGGTTGTTTTTACAATATATAATCGATAATATTTCAACCGGACCTTAGCTTTTTCAATAGAAGTGAGAGAAAATGTCTGCTCCACTCTGTTGGCGCATGCAAAACGCTGCCGGCACCCAGCCATCCACTGACGCGGTGGGATCTTTCTCACTCATTCTTCAGAATAAAATCCTGAAACTATGTCTAAAGACTGTTCAGACCATGTGGAATCCATAGGAAATGGAATCTGGTTGATATCCCTTTTTAAATGGAAGGAAGGCATGCAATGGAACGGGGAGCTTTCAAAATAAGAGGCACTTCCTAGTTGGATTTTCCTCCAGGTTTTCGCCTGCAATATCAGTTCTGTTATACTCACAGACAATATTTTGACAGTTTTGGAAACTTTCGTGTTTTCTATCCTAATCTGACAATTATATGCATATTCTAGCTTCTGGGCCTGAGAAATTGGCAGTTTAATTTGGGTACGTTTTTCATCCAAACATCAAAATACTGCCCCCTTACACTCAACAGGTTAATGTAATTAATGCACTTTGTATAAGAAATCTAATTTCTCCAGGATTTGTTTTAAATCATTTCGACTTAAATAATTTCCAGTACAACTAGGCTGTCTGAACAGTGACATGGTCAGCCTGAAAGCCCAAGGGAATTTGATTTGATTAGTAATTTGAGGAATTGTTGCGTATTGAATTGTGAATAAAATAAATCTAATTTACCTAACATTGGAATTATCTCTGAATTCAAAGACTGACCGGGAATTTGAATGGAAATAAATTGAATTCACAAGGGAGAGGGAATAAAATGAAATTTGAGAAATTAACCCCATTTCTGTATTTATTTCTTAGTTGTATTGGTTTACTGTACTGATTAGCCTTATTTATTCTGCCTCAAGTCAGAATAAATAAAAGTGCAATGAGCATCTCCACTTTGTTCTGTTCTGAGCACCATGTGGATTATAGATCATAGATACTGTACATACTAACATCATGAAATGTTTGACATGGACCATTCTTGGTTGCCGCTCCTTGGTTGCACAGGGACCTGTTTGGAATCGAAGGAGTGAAAAGTGTGTTCTATGGTCCTGACTTCATCACAGTGACCAAGGTACAGAATAAATAAACCTCATTTACCTTCCCTTTCATTTTACCAACCCTATCCACTTACTCTGGGATATGGTGTGCCATTATAAGACCATAATAACTGAATGTATCATGTCACAAATAAAAGTTTAACTTTATGATTCAATACATGTCACAATTCTCCACCCTTCTCCCAAAGTGTGCACTTGCACACTCCTTGTTGTGGATTTAAAAGCATAGGATTAGTACTGTATAAGCATTGACAGGAGGGAGTTTTCACTTGCTAAATCCATGCAAGAAAGTGTGCAAGGGTACATTTTGAGAGGGGTGGTGAATCTGGGCCAGCCATGTTCATTTACCAGGCCTTTGCATGTTTTGTGTTGCCCTTCCCAGGCAGATGATGATGTGGAGTGGACGAACATCAAGCACCATGCCATGGATGCTATCACTAAGTTCTTTGACAGTGGAGACCCCATAACCACTGGGGTTACCCA
Organism: Oncorhynchus keta; assembly: GCF_023373465.1. Taxonomy (NCBI): domain Eukaryota; kingdom Metazoa; phylum Chordata; class Actinopteri; order Salmoniformes; family Salmonidae; genus Oncorhynchus; species Oncorhynchus keta. The sequence goes on from NC_068456.1 coordinate 28,325,029, forward strand.
CCATGAGAGCAGTGAGTATGACAGGAACAAAGCTCTTCTTCATATGAGTGTTTGAGTGTGGAGTGCCACACTGGTCAGCTTTTTGGAGTCGCACCCGCTCCGGCCACATCAATTCCAAGTCTCACCCAATATCTGACATCAGGACATATTTTTTTTCTCCGCCACCAGCATAGAATTGTTCCGAAAGCCGATCCGTGACCCGCCAAAAAACAATAATACAGTGCCTTCGGGAAGTATTCAGACCCGTTGACTTTTTCCACGTTTTGTTACGTTAGACTTACTCTAAAATGTATTACATTGTTTTCCCCATCATCAATCTACACACAATACCCAATAATGACAAAGCAAAAACAGGTTTTTAGAAATGTTTGCAAATGTATAAAATAAAAAGGAAATGTCACATTTACAAAAGTATTCAGACCCTTTACCTAGTACTTTGTTGAAGCACCTTTGGCAGCGATTACAGCATTGAGTCTTCTTGGGTATGACACTACAAGCTTGGCATACCTGTATTTTGGGAGTGTCTCCCATTCTCTGCAGGTCCGCTCAATCTGTCAGGTTGGATGGGGAGCGTTGCTGCACAGCAATTTCCGGGTCTGTCCAGATATGTTCGGGTTCAAGTCCGGGCTCTGGCTTGGCCATTCAGAGACTTGTCTTGAAGCCACTCCTGTGTTGTCTTGGCTGTGTGCTTAGGGTCATTGTCCTGCTGTTAGGTGAACCTTTGCCCCAGTCTGAGGTCCTGAGCGCTCTTGAGCTGGTTTTCATCAAGGATTTCTCTGTACAATGCCTCAATCCTGACTAATCTCCCAGTCCCTGCCGCTGAAAAAGAGGCATGTTGCCACCACCATGCTTCACCATAGGGATGGTTCCAGGTTTCTGCCAGACGTGACACTTTGCATTCAGGCCAAATAGTTCAGTCTTGGTTTCATCAGACCAGAGAATCTTGTTTATCATGGTCTGAGAGTCCTTTAGATGCCTTTTGGCAAACTCCAAGCAGGCTGTCATGTGCCTTTTACTGAGGAGTGGCTTCTGTCTGGACACTACCATAAAGGCCTGATTGGTGGAGTGCTGCAGAGATGGTTGTCCTTCTGGAATGTTCTCCCATCTCCAGGGGAACTCTAGAACTCTGTCAGAGTGACCATCGGGTTCTTGGTCACCTACCTGACCATGGCTCTTCTCCCGATTGCTCAATTTGGCTTGGCGGTCAGCACTAGGAAGAGTCTTGGTGGTTCCAAACGTCTTCCATTTAAGAATGATGGAGGCCACTGTGTTCTTGGGAACAATCAGTGCTGCAGACATTTTTTGGTACCCTTCTCCAGATCTGTTCCTCGACATAATGCTGTCTTGTAGCTCTACGGACAATTCCTTTGACCTCATAGCTTGGTTTTTGCTCTGACAAGCACTGTCAACTGGGACCTTATATAGACAGGTGTGTGCCTTTCCAAATCATGTCCAATCAATTACATTTACCACAGATGGACTCCTCCAATCAAGTTGTAGAAACATCTCAATGATGGTCAATGGAAACAGGATGCACCTGAGCTCCATTTTGAGTCTCATAGCAACTTGTTTTTGCTTTGTCATATGGGGTATTGTGTGTAGATTGTTTAAATAATCCAATAGTTTAATTAAAACTTAAACAATTCCCAGAATTTAATAGGCTATAGGCTGCAAAAATAGCCTACGTCTATTATTAGGTAGGCTATTGGCTACTCAAACTTTTAAAAGCTGCACTGGATTATACTTGATATGGTCTGTGTTTGGTCTAAATGGATGCCTGAATGAATGTAATGATTAACAGAATTATTGTAAACAAATGCCTGCTTGCACTTTTGTAGACTGTGGCCATCTACCGTGTTGTCCTCCTTGTCCACAATGACTACAAAATCCTTCCAAACTGGATTTGACTCGGGTAGCACCTGTATTTCATCATCATAAACGTTCTTATTATTTCTACTGTTAGGTTTGCCATTTTCACATGAGCTAGGAGTCAGGGAAAATAAACTTGACAACATATTGTCGTGTGGCAGAAGGGAATATAATCTCTGCACGTTAACAAATTATGTTTCAACACCACACACATAGGCTACTAATGGGGAGAGTTACCGGCTCCACTGTCTCGCTGCGTGGCTGATAACCTTCACTATGTCTGCCTCACTGTGCACATAGCCTAATGAAATTCACAACACAATTCAACACAAGTTCATGGATTGGTAAAAAAAGAGAGTATCTTGATTTAAAACGTTTCCGACCGCAATATAATTGTGCTCAGCCGACCCGTGGGTTGATAGAATGTTTTCATTCTACCCGCCAACTGATTTGTTTTTGCATGTTTGTTTCTTAGAATTATGAACTTTTCAACATGCTCTTCCTGTCTTAGGTCACTCTGAAGATGATGATGAAATTGTTTCAATGATAAAGGAGCTCCTAGATACACGGATCAGGTAAAATCCCCACATGCTATTAGTATGATCAGTCTGTCACTCTCATAATGTTTTGCTGTAGATACATGGATCAGGTAAAATCCCCACATGCTATTAGTATGATCAGTCTGTCACTCATGATGTTTTGCTGTAGATACAGTGGGGCAAAAAAGTATTTAGTCAGCCACCAATTGTGCAAGTTCTCCCACTTAAAAAGATGAGAGAGGCCTGTAATTTTTATCATAGGTACACTTCAACTATGACAGACAAAATTAGAAAAAAAATCCAGATAATCACATTGTAGGATTTTTTATGAATTTATTTGCAAATTATGGTGGAAAATAAGTATTTGGTCACTTACAAACAAGCAAGATTTCTGGCTCTCACAGACCTGTAACTTCTTCTTTAAGAGGCTCCTCTGTCCTCCACTCGTTACCTGTATTAATGGCACCTGTTTGAACTTATTATCAGTATAAAAGACACCTGTCCACAACCTCAAACAGTCACACTCCAAACTCCACTATGGCCAAGACCAAAGAGCTGTCAAAGGACACCAGAAACAAAATTGTAGACCTGCACCAGGCTGGGGAGACTGAATCTGCAATAGGTAAGCAGCTTGGTTTGAAGAAATCAACTGTGGGAGCAATTATTAGGAAATGGAAGACATACAAGACCACTGATAATCTCCCTCGATCTGGGGCTCCACGCAAGATCTCACCCCGTGGGGTCAAAATGATCACAAGAACGGTGAGCAAAAATCCCAGAACCACACTGGGGGACCTAGTGAATGACCTGCAGAGAGCTGGGACCAAAGTAACAAAGCCTACCATCAGTAACACACTACGCCGCCAGGGACTCAAATCCTGCAGTGCCAGACATATCCCCCTGCTTAAGCCAGTACATGTCCAGGCCCGTCTGAAGTTTGCTAGAGAGCATTTGGATGATCCAGAAGAAGATTGGGAGAATGTCATATGGTCAGATGAAACCAAAATATAACTTTTTGGTAAAAACTCAACTCGTTGTGTTTGGAGGACAAAGAATGCTGAGTTGCATCCAAAGAACACCATACCTACTGTGAAGCATCATGCTTTGGGGCTGTTTTTCTGCAAAGGGACCAGGACGACTGATCCGTGTAAAGGAAAGAATGAATGGGGCCATGTATCGTGAGATTTTGAGTTGGAAAACCTCCTTCCATCAGTAAGGGCATTGAAGATGAAACGTGGCTGGGTCTTTCAGCATGACAATGATCCCAAACACACCGCCCGGGCAACGGAGTGGCTTCGTAAGAAGCATTTCAAGGTCCTGGAGTGGCCTAGCCAGTCTCCAGATCTCGACCCCATAGAAACTCTTTGGAGGGAGTTGAAAGTCTGTGTTGCCCAGCAACAGCCCCAAAACATCACTGCTCTAGAGGAGATCTGCATGGAGGAATGGGCCAAAATACCAGCAACAGTGTGTGAAAACCTTGTGAAGACTTACAGAAAACGTTTGACCTCTGTCATTGCCAACAAAGTATAAAATATAACAAAGTATTGAGATAAACTTTTGTTATTGACCAAATACTTATTTTCCACCATAATTTGCAAATAAATTAATTAAAAATCCTACAATGTGATTTTCTGGATTTTTTTCCTTCTCATTTTGTCTGTCATAGTTGAAGTGTACCTATGATGAAAATTACAGGCCTCATCTTTTTAAGCACAATTGGTGGCTGACTAAATACTTTTTTGCCCCAATGTACATGGATCAGGTCAAATCCACACATTCTCTCAGTATGGTGAATGTGTTTTACTGACAATATTTTGTTAATCTAGTACAGTGTTTTCAAACGCCGGTCCTCCAGTACCCCCAACAGCAGACATGTTTGTTGTAGCCCCTGACACCGACGACCGGGTAGCCGTGCTTTGCACCGGGTGAAAGTTGATTGCATTTATTTTGGAACCGGGCTGCCTCCCAGCGTGAGCCAGGTGCAGCGTTTAAAGCCCTCGGCGAAGTCGGCTCAAAACAAAAGTTACAGTGCATTCGGAAAGTATTCAGACCCCTTGACGTTTTCCACATGTTGTTACGTTAGTCTTACAAATTAATTTAATTCATTTTAGAATAAGGCTGTAACATAACAAAATGTGGAAAAGTCAAGGGGTCTGAATACTTTCCGAATGCACTGTGAGTAATTAAGCATGTTGAGTAATGCAAAAGTGATTGCTTTTGATAAAAACACTGTCTTCCCAATGAAAACTAGAAAATTCTAACATATATACATATTAAAGAGATGTATGTTTCTGGACAATGCACCGTGCTGCCTTGTTGACAACATGACGGAGTGGTGCAGATTACTGTTCCATTTGAGCAGGGTGCCCCTCCCTCACTGTGCCCTGCGGCTCAGTAGAATCAAACCCGCCAGTTCAGGGCTTGATGATTAGTTGACAAGTTGAATCCAGTGTGCTTGTCCAGGGCTACAACAAAAATGTGTCCTGAAGAACTGGAGTTGGAGAACGCTGATCTAGTCCAATATGACCCATTTGTGGAATCTGAGCCCTAGAGGCATCCTAGGAAAGTTTTGTTCACAGTCTTGATAAAGATGTTTTGGCTCAGAAGCTCTTCAAGCTAAATGCAATCTGGCAGATTGTTTGGGCACCGAAGTTGTTCCACAAATAAATGATAGAAGTGATGTTGATATGAAATATAGACTATAATAATGCTATTGTCAAGGATTTCTCCTATCCCCTCCCCTCTTAAACTCATCTTCCTCTCCATTCTTCTGTCCCTCCTAGTTTTTAATAACAATTGTAATAATACCTGTTATGTTGTTGAATGACAAACTAACCTGATAAGCCCTCCTGTCACACACAGGCCCACGGTGATGGAGGATGGCGGTGATGTCATCTTCAAGGGCTTTGAGAACGGCACGGTGAAGCTGAAGCTGGTTGGCTCATGCACCGGCTGCCCCAGCTCTACTGTCACCCTGAAGAATGGCATCCAGAACATGCTGCAGTTCTACATCCCTGAGGTTGATGATGTGGAACAGGTGAGAGGGTGAATACAAAGAGGGAGTAGGAGAAGAGGAGGAGGAGGAGAGAGAAACGCACAGAGGCAGAAATAGGGAGAAGGAGTTGGAGGCGAATGGACAGAGAGAGGAGTAAGGGAGTAGGAGTTAGAGGGGAATGGAGTGAGTACTAAATCATGAAGTTGGAACAGCATCTGCTTTGTGATGTCAAATCAAAGTGTATTGGCCACGTACACAGCTTAGCAGATGTTATATCGGGTGCAGCGAAATGCTTATGTTACTAACTCCTAACAATGCAGTAAAATGTCAAACAAGTTCAAAAATTACCAATACATTTAAAAAAGAAATCAAGTAATGTCATAAGAATCCAATGAACAACCCAAATAACACTAACAGTTATCCAAATGCAATATTTATGGATATACACCGGATTCATTTTTTATTTCACACATTTCATTTATACAATATATACTACGAATATGTACAGCAGTAGAGTGAGCTATGTCAAGACTCCAGTATATAAATAAATATGCAGTGTGTATAAAGTGTCAATTATAGCTGTTCTTTTTGTTTGGTGTCTGTAGGTGGAAGATGAAGTGGATCATGTGAATGCAAAGGTTTTTACCGAGTTGGAACGCAAGTTAGGAGACATATAAAACTTATGTCAGCCCCCATGCCTATAGATAAACAGCCTGTTGTATAGATGCCTTGCAAACCAGGTAGATACTGCTTCCGCTACCTTAGTGCAATGTTCATGTTTTAAAATAATATTCAGCATTGCCCTTTGAAAATACCAACTGTAGTTTGCTGTAGGCTGTTGTTTTTGTCTTTCATTTACTCAAATACTGTATATTACTGTTACAATGAAGCCAGGCCACACACTGACACATTTATACTGTTTGTCTCTTCCATTGTAAAGGCCGAAAACTCTGAAGACGGCAGTTATGTTATATATTTGATATTTATTTCATTGCAGGTTGATTTACAAATTTACTTCATATGTTTAAAAAATATATCTATATTCTCTGATGAAAGGACATTCTGTGATGAGTTAAGGAATATGGTTTATATCTATCCCTAGGCCAAGCATGACCAATTGTTTATATGAAATGATCACAAGATATTGCACAGTTAAAACGACTAAATTATTTAGCTGTAATGTTTCTTTGTGAATGCATTGTTCAGGAGTCTACACATAGTAATCACATTAACACATTTACTTTTATGGCATGGGCACATGCTCATTTATATTTAATCTCTCGTGGAGAGACTACGTAAACAAATGGTATCATAGATATGTCAACGGGATGCGTGACATAACGAGGAGCATTAATTCTGTTGCTTGGGTTTTTCTTCACTGGTTATTTAGACACATCACGATTTTGTAGGTGTTGGCATCTTTCACATTTTGGAAGGAGAGGGGACATTCGGCCCATTTTGACTTGCCTGTAAATTGCAGAGAGAGTGGAGCTCTTCGTTCAGATTCTCATTCTGTATCTTCTCCTAATACGTATGGACCCAGAACTTAATCGAGCATCTGACCAATTCCACAATACTTTAGTTCTGGGTTAACCAAGATTAATTTATATTCATCATATAGATTGCAGTACATCTACTCTTAAAGAAAGCTTTATGTGAAATACTGTGATAAATGTTGCGCAATGATTCAAATTCTTTGAATGGATACTATCACCCATTCACTTGTATATGCATTGCAATTGTAACAGTTCCAGCTGCAATCTCATATTGCTGATACAGAAGTCCGAATCATACTAGTATCACAAAGGAAACTGTAATGGTTATTTTGTCTCATTCGTGGAATCATCTCGTTGTATTATTATATTGCTCTTGTTTTCAGAAACCAAAACTTGTGGGAATAACCTTTTGATAGATATAGCTTTGCTGTCTTTATTGAGTTGATGTTGGAAACAATCAGATTTATCAAATAAAATTTGATTGATCACATACACATATTTAGCAGATGTTATTATTGGTGTAGCAAAATGCTTGCGTTCCTAGATCCAACAGTGCAGTAGTATCTAACAATTCACGACAGTACACACGACTCCAAAAGTAAAATAACGGAGTTAAGAAATATATCAATATTAGGATGAGCAATGTCGAGTGGCATTGACTAAAATAAAGTATATACATATTAAATGAGTAAAGCAGTATGTAAACATCATTAAAGTTACCAGTGATTCTATGGATATAGGGCAGCAGCCTCTTAGGTGCAGGGTAGATTTAGATGCACTATTGTAAAGTGACTGTTCCACTGGATGTCATAAGGTGAATGCACCAATTTGTAAGTCGCTCTGGATAAGAGCGTCTGCTAAATGACTTAAATGTAATGTAAATGTAGGTGGCTAGGGATGGACATAGGCAATGTATATTATGCAATATTTTCCATATTATTTTTCACATGGTATATTATCACACATTATCTTTAATATTTTCTCCAAGTTGCAGCAGTGATATTTCAAGCTTTTCATTGTTCATGTTTAGCCACAGGTCTATGATGAATCTTGTTACCGTGACCGTAAATGACCCCTAAACCTGAACATATAACCAGAGAGGAAGAAGCGAAAGGGTCCACTCCCGTCAGTCTGTCCACGCGGGAATAGTGATAAGCAGACTGCATGGCTTCCCGCCTTTGGGACAAAGACTCACATTTTTAGAGGGAGACAAGAATATCTCATCATTATATACAGTTTCTCTGATATAAAAAAAAAAGTACCCGTATGTAATACGCGTGCGCGCCACTGATACGCATGCGCGGTGACCGTTTTGGATCTATCGTCGCCGGTGCATTCACAGAGCAGGAAAGTGGAACAGCAGTGAGGACAATTTGTTTCTGTAACGTTAATGTAATTAAAATTTTACAGGTACAGTTCTGATGGTTTTGGTACTGCAGAATGCAATTATTGGTGCAAAATTTGAATCTCCATCAACATTGCTGTTTACTACCATTCAGACAGCATTATGTGTGTTTTGCCTTGCTTAGGCCTCAAGTTAGCGACGTTTGTCAACGTTGCTTTGAAAACACAACGCAGGAGTCATTATAGCTAGCTAAGTTAGCTATTTATCTCCGTTAACAAGCCAGCAACATGTTAGCTAGCCTGTGGCTATTTATAGCTAAAGGCTAACCAGGTAGCTAACGTTAGCTAATATCGGCAAATTAATTAGCTAGCTAACGTTGTTTTGAAAACAAAACCCATGAGTAGTCATTATAGTTAACTACCAGTAGCTATCTAGTTAGCAAGTTGGGTACCTAGCTAACTATAATCTCCGTTCGCAAGTGTACCCAGCCAAAGTAAGCATGTTAGCTAGCCTATAGCTATTTATTAACTGCTAACCAGGTAACGTTAACGTTTATTAATATCGGCAAGTGTCGAGCAAACGCATTAACATAGCTAGCTTAGCAACAAGTACGTTTACTGAACTCAACAGGGATCTAAACTCGCTAGTAACCCAATAAATAGTACGCCAAATTCATGAATATGAATTATAACTATAATGCCTCTAATAATTGTTTTAAAATTAATATCATGAATTTGGCGTACTATTTATAGGGCTAACTTAGGTACGGTTAGTTAACCAACTAACAGTAGTTAGCGACAGTTGCCAGCAGTTATTATAAAGTTTTGCTTGCTACGAATTGCTTGTTTGCCCATTCCGTTGTTTCTCGTCCCACTACTATTCCGCTGAGTAGAGGCAGTTGTCAAGAGGCCAAACATTGTTTTCGTTGGCTACGTGGTTGTGTTTCTAGTTAAGTATTTTATTGGCTTATTGGCTGCAAGTAAATCTGTAACAATCCTCTCCTGGTATAGTTTGTTTTTGTTGCTAGCTGTCAATGTTTGTGTTCAAAGCAAAGATACATGTCAAATGAAGAATCCTTATATAAACAGGCCCATTTCCTGTTGTATTGACAGGATATAAACTTAAATTGGTTCTGCCAATACACCTTAGCTCGAGCCTTGACTCATGGCACAGTTTGGGGGACAGAAGAACCCTCCGTGGGCGGCCCAGTTTGCTGCCACAGTGGTGTCCCAGCCCGGCCACTCGGGACAGTCCCTGGACCTCAACAGCATACACTGTGAGTTTGACACCGTGCTAAATACTACACTGTGTGCTCATTGGTGGGATAAAATTAAAGTGTGGTTGAGGGTACAGTGCTTGAAGGAAACGGCATCTCAGACTTGGATCTGTTTGGCAAAGTTTGTGATGAGAGGAGATTCAGTGGTCAACTGGACATTCAAAGATGTTAAAAGTACTATTGTTTCTCGTTCAACCCGTCTTTCTATCACTCCATTCCTCTCGCTTGCTCTACCTCCTCACTCCATCCTCTTTCTGAATTATTCTATTCCGCACCCTACTCTCTCCTGCAGCTCTAGGTGTGCAACAGCCATCTCTCTTGGGTGCGACTCCCTCTATGTACTCCCAGCAGTCAGCCCTGGCTGCAGCCTCCCTCAACTCCCAGTCGGCTGCCGCTAACTACCAGTTGTCCCAGCAGGCTTCAGCCCTGCAGCATCAAGCCGCAGCCGCCGCCGCTGCAGCACTGCAACAGGTGAACTACACTAGGATCAGCAGGGCAGTGTTCAGTTTGGCACAATGTAGCTAAACATTCTCAAACAGAATATGATAACATTTGTTGTTATTGAATAAGCTCAAGTAGTAACTCTGGTTTCGTGCCAAGTGAACACAACCCAAGAGTCCCCAAAATGGTGGGGAGATACCACATTGGTTGGTCACAGCTAATTTTACATAAACTTTTTTGATTGTGTTTACTGAAGAAACATTCTCAATGATAAAACCTCATTTGGGTCAGACAAACAGGTTTGGGAAACAGTGAATTACATAGCTTGGTGAGAAGCAATACCTCACTAGACTTTAAGAAGCTGTGTTGTTGTAAAGCCTGTTCTGATTTGTGATTGAAGTGATGAACTGATTCAACTTGTAAAATCCCCCACCATCAGACAGACCTGTGTGAACACTTTAGATGCTGAGTGAAAGTCTGACCAAAATAACATTTTTTTTTCTTCACTTCTCTCTAGTTATTTTATTATTATTATTTTTTCCCTCCACCTTTATTTAACCAGGTAGGCAAGTTGAGAACAAGTTCTCATTTACAACTGCGGCTTGGCCAATATAAAGCAAAGCAGTGCGACACAAACAACAACACAGAGTTACACATGGAATAAACAAAGTCAATAACACAATAGAAAATGTTTATATACAGTGTGTGTCAATTAGGTAAGGGAGGTAAAGGCAATAAATAGGCCATTGTGGCGAAATAATTACAATTTAGCAATTAATCACTGGAGTGATAGATGTGCAGAAAATGAATGTGCAAGTCGAGATACTGGGGTGCAAAGGAGAGGGGGAAAAAAACAGTATGGGGATGAGGTAGTTGGATGGTCTATTTCCAGATGAGCTATGTACAGGTGCAGTGATCTGTGAGCTGCTCTGACAGCCGATGCATAAAGTTAGTGAGGAACATACGAGTCTCCAGCTTCAGGGATTTTTACAATTCCTTCCAGTCATTTGCAGCAGAGAACTGGAAGGAAAGGCGGCCAAAGGAATTGGCTTTGGGGGTGACCAGTGAAATATAACTGCTGGAGCGCGTGCTATGGGTGGGTGCTGCTATGGTGACCAGTGAGCCGTGATAAGGCGGGGCTTTACCTAGCAAAGACCTATAGATGACCTGGAGCCAGTGGGTTTGGTGACGAATATGTAGCGAGGGCCAGCCAACGAGAGCATACAGGTCACAGTGCTGGGTAGTATATGGGGCTTTGGTGACAAAACGAATGGCACTGTGATAGACTGCATCCAGTTTGCTGATTAGAGTGTTGGAGAGTATTTTGTAAATGACATCGTCGAAGTCAAGGATCGGTAGGATAGTCAGTTTTACGAGGATATGTTTGGCAGCATGAGTGAAGGATGCTTTGTTGCGAAAAAGGAACCCGATTCTAGATTTAATTTTGGATTGAAGATGCTTAATGTGAGTCTGGACGGAGAGTTTACAGTCTAACCAGACATCTAGGTATTTGTAGCTGTCCACATATTCTAAGTCAGAACCATCCAGAGTAGTGATGCTGGACGGGCGGGCAGGTGCGGGCAGCGATCAGTTGAAGAGCATGCATTTGGTTTTACTAGTGTTTAAGAGCAGTTGGAGGCCACGGAAGGAGAGTTGTATGGCATTGAAGCTCGTCTGGAGGTTAGTTAACACAGTGTCCAAAGAAGGGCCAGAAGTAAACAGAATGTCGTCTGCGTAAAGGTGGATCAGAGAATCACCAGAAGCAAGAGCGACGTAGCTTCTGTTTGGGCACAGACCTGGATAGTAAGACAGAACTCTGCAGGCTAACTTTGCAGTAGATTGCAACTCCGCCCCTTTGACAGTTCTATCTTGTCGGAAATTGTTATATTTAAATAAAGGTAAAACACTTTTTTTTTCTTTTTAACTAGGCAAGTCAGTTAAGAACAAATTCTTATTTTCAATGACGGCCTAGTGGGTTAACTGCCTGTTCAGGGGCAGAACGACAGATTTGTACCTTGTCAGCTCGGGGATTTGAACTTGCAACCTTCCGGTTACTAGTCCAACGCTCTAACCACTAGGCTACCCTGCCGCTTTCAGGGTTTTTGGTGGTCATCCTACGCCAGGATTCAGATACGGCTAGGTCATCTGGGTTGGCAGAGTGTACTAAAGCAGTGAATAAAACAAACTTGGGGAGGAGGCTTCTTATGTTAACATGCATGAAACCAAGGCTTTTACAGTTACAGAAGTTAACAAATGAGAGCACCTGGGGAATGGGAGTGGAGCTAGGCACTGCAGGGCCTGGATTAACCTCTACATCACCAGAGGAACAGAGGAGGAGTAGGATGAGGGTTCGGCTAAAGGCTATGGTTGTCTAGTATTTTCGGGACAGAGTAAAAGGAGCGGGTTTCTGGGCGTGATAGAATAATGGCATAATGCACAGACAAAGGTTTGGTAGGGTGTGAAATACAGTGGCGGTAAACCTAGTCATTGAGTGACGAAGAGAGAAATATTGTCTCTAGCGACATCATTTAAACCAGGTGAGGTCACAGCATGTGTGGAGGGTGGAACATAAGGGTTAGCTAAGGCCACCTGAGCAGGGCTGGAAGCTCTACAGTGAAATAAGACAATCAATAACCAAAACAGCAATGGACAAGGCATATTGACATTAGGGAGAGGCATTCATTGCTACGTGATCATAAGTTCCAGTGAGTAGCTAGGCGGGCTGGAGACATGGCGATTCAAATATCTAGTGAGCCGGGGCTAGCAGAAGGGCCTTACTCGGTCGTCGCGACGGAAGAAGCCCCCTCGTGCGGTTACGTCGGCAGACCAGTCGTGATGGATCAGCAGGGGTCCGTGTAGTAAAAGGGTCCAGGCCAATTGGCATAATATTGTTAGTAGCCCAAGAAATTGACTGATGGACCTCTTCAGCTAACAGTCTGCTCTAGACGGCTAGCGGGCCGCGGATAGCAGATGGGCATTCAGGGGAAGTCGCAACGGAGGTAACTGTTGAAAAAACAGTTGTGATGGATCGGCGGTGCTCCGTATCAGCAATAAAAGGAGTCCATGCCAATTGGCAAAATCGGTATTGTAGCCCTTGACTGGCTGATGGACCTCTTCAGCTAGCCGGGAGATGGGCTTAGCATAGGCTAGCTCCAGGCTAATTGGTGCTTGCTTCGGGACAGAGACGTTAGCAAGGAGTAGCCACTCGGATAGCAGCTAGCTAGCGGTGATGATCCAGGTGAAAAGGTTCAGAGCTTACGTTAGGAATCTGGAGATATGGAGAGAAAGAATTCAGATATGTTCTGGGTGGAATTGCGCTGTGTAGACTGAGTTGTCTGGGCTAAAGGTTAGCTGACGACCGCAAGCAGTGGCTAGCTGACTAGTATCTAGTTAGCTGGCTAGCTTCTGTTGGGGGGTTCCGGTTCTAAAGTAAAGAAAATAGCAGATCCATACCACATTGGGTGAGGCTGATGTTAAGAAAAATATAAATATTTGCGAGGAAAAAATATATGAAAAGATATATACACGGCACAAGACGAAGACAAAGACGCCTGACTGCTACACCATCTTGAAATCACATATAGTTGAGCATGGAGTCACTTAACTGTTCAGTAAATAGTCTTCCCTTCAAATTGACATCACTCAAATTAACCGCAACAGAACTTAAGGGCCATTTCCTGAAATTTAATTAAAAGAAAAGGCTGACACATTTAGACTAGCTAGTGTTTTTGTCGACGTTTCACCTGTCACATCTGAGTCGTATCTTACGCTCTTGAGTCTTGTCTATCCAGACAGAGCATCAACATTTTACATGTACGTTTTAGTCATTTAGCAGATGCTCTTATCCAGAGCGACTTACAGGAGCAATTAGGGTTAAGTGCTTTGCTCAAGGGCACAGACATATTTTTCACAGAGTCGACACGAATTCAATCCAGCGACCTTTCAGTTGCTGGCCCAATGCTCTTAACTGCTAGGCTGCCTGCCACTCCTGTCATTTAACTTTTTCTCTGTCTCGTCTCTCCTATTGTTTCAGTCTCAAATGAACTCTGCCCTGCAGCAGTATCAGCAGCAGCAGCAACAACAACAGCAGCAGCAACAACAACAGCAGCAGCAGCAGCAACAGCAGCAACAGCAGCAACAACCTCCTCCACAGCAGCCTCCTCCTCAACAGCTCTATAATGTACCCCATCAGGTGAGACATGGCCAATACACCAAGTGAAATACTGTTGCTTGGATTGTAAATGAATTAGAGCTTGTCAGCAAAACTGTCAGTGTCAGAACTTTAAGAACACTGAATGTTCTAACCCAGAGCAGCCAGTTCATATCACGACAGGTAGACCACTCACTCACTCACTCAATGGGTTTCACTTAAGTAAAATACATTTGCATCACTTTGTTGAATCAGATTTGTTTTAGGCTGGAGCACAGTTGACCTTTTATTCTCTTTGACCTCGTCCAATGTAGTATTTGTTTGATATATTTTTATAGGTGCAAATTATTGATGTACAACTCTGAATCACCAACTTATCTTGAAAAAGACCTTGCTGATGATGCTGGTCGCTTGATATGTCTCAAAAAAAAAAAAAAATTGTTTACTCAATGAAATACCAAAGGTATGTGGACACCTGTTCGTCGAACACCTGCTCGTCGAACATCTCATTCCAAAATCATGGGCAATAATATGGAGTTGCTCCCCCTTTGCTGCTATAACAGCCTCCACTCTTCTGGGAAGGTTTTCCACTAGGTGTTGGAACATTGCTGCGGGGCCTTGCTTCCATTCAGCCACGATAATTTGTGAGGTCAGGCACAGATTTTGGGCGATTAGGCCAGACTTGCAGTCAGCGTTCCAATTCATCCCAAAGGTGTTCAATGGGGGGGAGGTCAGAGCCAGGCAGGCCAGTCAAGTTCTTCCACACCAATCAGGACAAACCATTTCTGTATGGACCTTGCTTTGTGCACAGGGGCATTGTCATGCTGAAACAGGAAAGGGCCAGCCCCAAAATTTTGCCACAAAGTTAGCACAGAATTGTCTAGAATGTCAATGTATGCTGTAGCGTTAAGATTTCCCTTCACTGGAACTATGGAGCCTGGTCCGAACCATGAAAAACAGCCCCAAACCATTATTCCTCATCCACCAAACTTTACAGTTGGCACTATGCATTGGGGCAGGTAGCGTTCTCCTGGCATCTGGTGAAGCGTGATTCGTCACTCCAGAGAACGTGTTTCCATTGCTCCAGAGTCCAATGGTGGCTAGCTTTACACCACTCCAGCTGACACTTGGCATTGCGCATGGTGATCTTAGGCTTTTGTGTGGCTGCTCAGGCATGGAAACCCATTTCATGATGCTCCCGACAAACAGTTATTGTGCAAACGTTGTTTCCAGAGGCAGTTTGGAACTTGGTAGTGAGTGTTGCAATCGAGAACAGACCCTTTTTCCCCGTTAGCTTGTGTGGCCTACCACTTCGAAGCTGAGCTGTTGTTGCTCCTAGACGTTTCCACTTCACAATAACACCACGTTCAGTTAACCAGGACAGCTCTAGCAGGGCAGATATTTGATGAACTGACTTTTCGGAAAGGTGGAATCTTATGACGATGCCACGTTTAAAGTCATTGAGTTCTTCAGTAAGGCCATTCTACTGCCAATGTTTGTATAAGGAAATTGCATGGCTGTGTGGTCGATTTTATACGCCTGTCAGCTACGGTGTGGCTGAATTAGCTAAATCCACTCATTTGAAGGGGTGTCCACATACGTTTGTATATATAGTGTACTTATTGCAATATCTGTGTGTACCCCATCTCTTCAGCAACAACATACAGACTTATACGGACGGGGTAAATTATTGATGTGCATCTCTGAATCGCATTGATTTAAGAACGGTCATACTCATGTAGGGCTGGACGACAAACAGTAAAAAAAGATACCGGTATTCTTATTTTTTATATTTTTTTATAAATGTAATCTTTATTTTTAACTGGGTAAGTCAGTTAAAAACAAATTAATATTTACATTGACGGCCTACCCCGGCCAAACCTGGGCGACGTTGGGCCAATTGTGCGCAGCCCTATGGAGCTCCCAATCATGGCCGGATGTGATACAGCCCTGATTTGAACCAGGGACTGTAGTGACGCCACTTGCACTGAGATGCCTTAGACCGCTGCGCCACTTTCACAGACCTTTTTGGATTTTTACTTTACATAATCACTCAAATTTTGTTTTGCCAATCTGTTTTAAGCACCAGTAAGAAACTTCTGACAGCT
The DNA here is from genome assembly GCF_023373465.1 of Oncorhynchus keta. Lineage (NCBI taxonomy): Eukaryota > Metazoa > Chordata > Actinopteri > Salmoniformes > Salmonidae > Oncorhynchus > Oncorhynchus keta. The sequence goes on from NC_068456.1 coordinate 28,341,248, forward strand.
GAGAACTGCTGTCTAACTTGCTAGCATAACAAGTCAACAACTTCGGGAGGGCAACCGTGCCAAATATACCCTCGGAAATTGTCTGACAACCCCTAGTGGTGAAAGTAACAACTGCAGCTGAAGCTGATAATACAGTCTAACACAGAACCCAAACCGGCTGCGTGCATGCGCCATCGTGCATACATTTATTTTGTCCCCCTACACCAAATGCGATCACGACACTCAGGTTAAAATATCAAAAACTCTGAACCAATTCCATTAATTTGGGGATAGGTCGAAAAGCATTGAACATTTATGGCAATTTAGCTGGTTAGCTTACAATTGCTAGCTAATTTGTCCTATTTATCTAGCTCGCTGTTGCTAGCTAATTTGTCCTGGGATATAAACATTGAGTTATTTTACCTGAAATGCACAAGGTCCTCTACTCCTCCAATTAATCTACACATAAAACGGTCAACCGAATCGTTTCTAGTCACCTCTCCTTCCAGGCTTTTTCATCTTTGAACTTGGTGGGGCAAAAATGTATTTAGTCAGCCACCAATTGTGCAAGTTCTCCCACTTAAAAAGACGAGAGGCCTGTAATTTTCATCATAGGTACACTTCAACTATGACAGACAAAATTAGGGAAAAAATCCAGAAAATCACATTGTAGGATTTTGTTGTGTGGGTGCAATAATTGAATAACATATTTTTCAAAATGTATTTTGCAACGCTCTCGCATGCGATGTGAGCGGTGTTGTCAGGGTATAAGAGGAGAGTGAGAATCATTTAAGATAGTTTAAAACGAAATATAGGCATGCTAAGACAAAATAAATGTGGGACAGTGTGTAAATGAAAACAAGTTAGCGCAAGAAAATAAGAAATGTATGAAAATGCTGGAATATATCAAATGTTCTATGCAAATAGAAACCGTTGGTTGTGTACCAGAGTTTGAGGCTACAAAAATATCATTTATATTCCTATGCGATGTTCTACAAATGGGACCACTTCACTGTCAACTTTGTCTTATACTTTTTGGTATAATTATTTTTACAAAAAAATGATTGAAATTTGAAAGCAACAGAAGTGGCGCTGCTCCGACTAGCCAACAATCCCTTGCTTGTCCCTTGAGTCCTCCCACACCCCCATCTTAATCTCCATTACTGGCCAACTGCTTCCCTGGCTTAACCTTCTCAAACCTATTAACCTGATGTGAGTTGGAGTAAAAAACAGACAAACAAAACAATAACCTGCAAAATAAGACATATAGACAGACGTACAATACGTTCAACAGGTACTGGTATGGACAGTTACAGGACTGGACAGTTACAGGACTACTTATAATAAAACAAATTGGTTGCATTTTGGTTAAACAGTATAAAGCAATCAGAATGGAGCAAAGATCATTAAAACCACTTAGAATTAAGGAAAACATCAACTATGTCAAATAACATCAAAGTGTAAAAAATAAGAAAAATATAGTGACGTTATATTTTGGCCATATCGCCCAACCCTACCTGTAGGCACCTGCAGTTTACCACAGGTGAGATACATTTACCAGTAGACCTAAACCAGAATTTCTTGCGAAATTAATTAATGGTCCTGTGCAGTTAGTGTTACTTATTTTAGACGAAATTGTGAATGGTGCCAATATCTGTGTATTTTACTCTCTTGTCAGGTCTATATTATTCATAATGCATATTTATATATTTTATTATTCAGAAACATCAAATACAGTCAAAAATAAGAAATTCAGTGATATGATAGTGTGGACATATCACCCAGCCCTATACTCATATGTATCAATCAACTGTACTGTTTACTCGATTAAGTACTTATTGCAATTTCTACGTCTTTGTGTACTCCGTCTCTTCAGCAACATCAACAACATACAGACTCATACGGGGTAAATTGATGTTTGCAACTCACACAGACAACTCTGAATCGCCTTGATTTGAGAAAGGCCATAATCATTATGTGTATCAATCAACACTCTACTGTTGACGCATTGAAAGTCTTGTTTGTGTACCCTATCTCTTTAGCAACATCAACAACACACAGACTTATACGGGGTAAGCAGCAGCAGTTCACAGCCGCAGCACAGTTAAATCACAATGCCCTTTATGCTTGGTGCTAGGGTGGGGAATGTACAGACACTGTCAGTATTAACCTCTTGACTTCTCTCAACCTCTGTCTTTCTCCCCTCTTTCCTCTTTCTCACTCTCCTTTCCTTTGCCTCTGTCCCGCCCTCTCTCTCCTGTTTCTCTCTTCCTCTCTCCTGTTTCTCTCTTCCTCTCTCCTGTTTCTCTCTTCCTCTCTCCTGTTTCTCTCTTCCTCTCTCCTGTTTCTCTCTTCCTCTCTCCTGTTTCTCTCTTCCTCTCTCCTGTTTCTCTCTTCCTCTCTCCTGTTTCTCTCTTCCTCTCTCCTGTTTCTCTCTTCCTCTCTCCTGTTTCTCTCTTCCTCTCTCCTGTTTCTCTCTTCCTCTCTCCTGTTTCTCTCTTCCTCTCTCCTGTTTCTCTCTTCCTCTCTCCTGTTTCTCTCTTCCTCTCTCCTGTCTTTCTCTCTTCCTCTCTCCTGTCTTTCTCTCTTCCTCTCTCCTGTCTTTCTCTCTTCCTCTCTTCCTCTCCACAGCTCCCCCAAGCCCAGCAAGCGCTGATTTCACAGGTAGGATAATTAGGAACAAACTAGTCTCTGGTACATTTATTGCACCTTTTAGCAAAATTGATGCCACTGACGTCAGCTTGTCTTGAGGATAATTATTTAGTCTACCATAATAGGTCTAAGAAGATACCATTTTGTCATGAAAATTCCAAGAGCTCTCTTATACATAGGTGGTGATTTTGGAATAATGCGATACAATACAACCCAAAGCTATTGGGGAAAGAATTGTGATAACATCCTAACGCCACCTTCTCTCCTTGCCTCCTTTTCTGACGCCTCCGCTGATGTTGAAAGAACTGGAGTGGTGAAAACAAATTCCCGGTAGGCATCCCCGCCTTACCACTTTACATGTTTAATTTTTAATTTTTTAAAATTATTATTTATTTAAAAAAAAAACTTTTCCTCCCCAATTTTGTGGTATCCAATTGTTAGTAGTTTCTATCTTTTCTCATCGCTACAACTCCCTTATGGGCTCGGGAGAGACGAAGGTCGAAAGCCATGCGTCCTCCGAAACACAACCCAACCAAGCCGCACTGCTTTTTAACACAGCGCGCATCCAACCCGGAAGCCAGCCGCACCAATGTGTCGGAGGAAACACTGTGCACCTGGCGACCTGGTTAGTGTGCACTGCGCCTGGCCCGCCACAGGAGTCGCTAGTGCGCGATGAGACAAGGATATCCCTACCGGCCAAACCCTCCCTAACCCGGACGATGCTAGGCCAATTGTGCGTCGCCCCATGGACCTTCTTCATAGCATACAGCCAAATACAATGGGACGTGTATGGCCACAATAATAATTAACACCTCTGGTAAATGAGAAGGCCCGCTATGGGACATTTGATTAGAATAGACACTTCCAGCAGTTCCATTGTTAGACACACATGTTTTGAATTTAGTGGGCTTGATTAGGGTTGCAAAATTCTGGTTACTTACCCAAAATTCCAGTTTTATGAGAAATCCTGGCTGGAAGATTCCAGCTTTTCTGCTTAATCCCTCCCGATTCCATGAATCTTCTAACCAGGTTTTCTGGAAAACCTTGATAATGTTGGAAAATTAGCAGAGTTTTGCAGTCCTGGCGTGATTACAATCCACACATTTAGGACTAATAGGCGGCGGTCCAAACACCCTATCCCCTCAGCCCTCAAATTAAGTGGACAATTCTGATGACTTATCACAACGTCTGATGAGTATACACTTGCAGGGCGAGGGAGGAAGGAATTATTTTTAAATGGACCACTCTTGGCCTGAAATTCGTCACTCTTTGATCCCGCAATGATTGTGTTTTCCGACACCGGAAGTTTGTGGGTGCTTTATATGCTCTACAGTCAATTATGATTGCATGTGTACTAATATTAAATATATTATTATTAATATACGCCTACTGCATGACAGCTAGATAATTAATTACCTAACTAAAGTTAGCCTGTCCAGCTGGAACCTCTGAAGAATGGAAATGTTTTATTTCTACAATTTCCAAAAGATAACCAAACAAAAACATATTTACTTTTTACGAGACGTGTTTGTGCCGTTATGTGCATTAGTAGCACCATTTCTAACTTATTTACATTCGTTTTTACTTCTTTTGACTTTTCCTTCGATGTTGTTTTGAAACTTTCGCTGACTTTTCTTAGCGGATGTACAATCGTTGCAAATTGAATTATGGGGAGTTTCAGGCCCTGGCGTGAACATAATTGTACACTCGTAAAGCCGACTAAAAAAGAGGGCTTACGTTACAAACTTCCCTTGCTTGGCTAATCATTTGAACCACCTTCCAAGATGGCGACGGGGATTCTCCCAAGGGCATAAGGCGAGGGTAAGTGGGCGAGGGTGCGTCTTTTAAGTGTTTGGACCGCAGCCATAGAGAAAGTAGGAGTAGGGTGACGTTGATTCTGACCTATAACTTTCCTCCTCCCTAGCCCCCTGTGGCTCTCCCCACCAGCCTCTCTCTGTCCAACCCCCAGCAGACAGCCCAGATCACCGTGTCCTATCCCACGCCTCGCTCTAGCCACCAGCAGCAGAGCCAGCAGCAGAGCCAGCAGCAAAGCCAGCCACAGAAGCAGCGCGTCTTCACCGGCGTGGTCAACAAGCTGCATGACACCTTTGGCTTTGTGGACGAGGACGTCTTCTTCCAGCTCAGGTATGTGTCCAGTCTCTGCCTCTAGCCCAAGTCCTCTCAGATCTCCACAAGTCCATAGGGTTGAGAAGTCCATTTGGGTTTGGTCCACAGAAAATGTAGCTAGATGTTTCACATCAAGTGTCTCATTAATCGGACCAGTTTCCTTTTTTTTGGTGGGTTTCCTATATTTTGCTGGTTGCATCTGTAATTTGTGTACCATTATTCAAAGCAGAAATGTCTTGTTTCAAGCCTCTATATGTTGCAGTTTCTAAAGCACTTCCAAGTGGGTGAATAATGGGTGTTGTCTCCACAGTGCGGTGAAGGGGAAGACCCCCCAGGTGGGCGACAGGGTCCTAGTGGAGGCCGTGTATAACCCCAACATGCCCTTCAAATGGAATGCCCAGCGCATTCAGACCTTACCTCAGCTGGCCAACCAATCGGTGAGCCTCACCTAGCCTCCACAGCAATCTGGGTCACATTCAGTAGACTTGAAGTGAAACTGAAGAACACTTTTGTTACCCCACTGAACATGATGCTGGTGGCCCTTAGCCAGTGACATCTTACACCTCAATGTGAGTGCTTCCAGGGTTTGGTTCCAATTTGATCATTTGCTCTCTCAGGGATGCAAACTCGTCACTTTTCGGCGATGGGTAATCCATGTAAATGTGGATGGGGATTGTATGTTTCTCATATTGAAATCATTGACTAAGCACAGAATGCTTCCCTACAATGAGAATTTCAGAGTTCAGATATTCTTTCTCTCCGTCCGCATCCATCAGTTTTAATATGTAATTTAGCCGTAATGACAATCTGGAGTATGCAGACATTGATTTAAATACTTCTGTTACATTTAATTATTGGAGTGGCTTGCAGTGTGTGTGAAGTAGATACACTATCTTATAATTCCACCTGTAGAGCACAGTCCAGTCTGACTAGTCTTCGCTGTTACGCAGCCTCTGACTTCCACCGCCATAAAGGATGAACGGAACACAGTGACAGTCCTGCTTGCACCTTTGCACCTACATGTTCCATGTCAACTTTTTGGGCCCTTGCCAGTTTGCATGCCTGTCTGTCTTCCCGTCTGCCATGGTTGACTCAATCTCTCAAATGGAAATGTAATGTAAGCCTACAGTATAGATGGCACCATTGCTGTCTTCACCCCCTGAACTTAGTGCAGAAGTGAAGTTTGAAAGTGATCAGATTGGAATCCAGCCCTATGGTTGTGTATCTGTTATTAACCACTTTGTTCTCCACCCTCCTCTCCTAGCTTCAGCAGCAGCCCCAGTCCTTACCTCCAGTTCCCCCACAGCTAAGCAGCTTCTATGCTGACCCGGGGATGCATCAGCGCTACTCAGACATGCACCCCGTTGGCATGGACAGCAGACAAAATGTAACCCTCGTCCTGCCTCACACACCTCTCTATGGGCTCGCCCCTCCTATTCTCTCTCTTCTCTCTTCTGTCCTTTCTGATGCCCGTTCTTCTCCATCTTCTTCTTTTCTCCTTCTGTTCTCTCTCATTTCTCTCTTCTCTTCCATCTTCACTCTGAGTATTAATTTGTTGTTTTGGACCAGGATGGCTTCCTGATCTTTTAAAGCGCATATGATATATCGTTGAATAGTATTAGAAATACATTTTCTTTTTCTTTGGGCCCATTGTCTTTCAGAACATTTTTCAGAAACACAAATGAATCCCAATCTACATTTCTCTTTACACTGGGCTTCTCTAACGGTGACGTTCGTCAATCTCTCAATGGGGGAGAGTGCTATCCATAAGATGTCCTGTCATTGTTCATTTAGGCTAATGAGAGAGTCCCATTGAGATAGTAATGCTTTTTGTGTTTTTCTCTTACATTTTGAGACTTTACAGTAGTTAAAGGAACAAATACTAAGATTTCTTGGATTTCTTACAGAATGCACTTTGATACACTTTTTCTTCGCTTCTAACCCTTTCCTTCTCAATGTTATGATCAATACATGATTTTCATACGTGATATGCACTTTTTTACCATACGAACAGGGTAGGAACAACCTATCAAAAGTGGAAAGGTTCTCCATACATCTCACAGATGTTTTATAACTTGACCATTTTGTAGTTGTCCCCTACCATGAAATCGGGGAGGGGACAGTGGATCTGTCTCCGTCCATACATTCGTTTGTATGTTAGTCACACGCAATATCTCAGACAGCACTGGGCAGATTTTGATGGAACTTGAGTCTTGCGATAAATATCCGGCATATAAAAAAAGTAAACTGACTGGCCAGATGGTGCCACTATGACAAGAGATTGAAAATGCTAACTTTGAAAGGTCACACCCCATCACACCGTTTGACCTAAAGCAATGAAATTCGGTACATAAATACATTTGCCTCAGGATTTTCCACCATTTAGTATTTTGAGAAATACACTTAAAACGCTACACTTTTGACACCGAATGACTGATCTACTCAAAACTTGATATGTGACATCTATGGACAAAGGTCTCTCACCTCAATATTTTCCAGACTAGTACCTAAAACAAGAAGGCCACTATTAACCAATAAACATTCACGTGAGTGTGGTCTGGCATAATAAATCAGGCAAGGGTATTTGTATTGTAACACAATTTGGTACACATGTTGTCAAGACTCAACATATGCAAGAATATTCATATCAACCACCTGGTGGCACTATAAAGGGCACATTATTATATCTCTTAATCTATTTGACTCGGAGTGCTGACATTTGGCACACATGCTCAGGGAGATGTGTTGCTAACCCACGCTATATCTGACACTACTGGCCCGATTTTTACAAAACGTGAATGATGAGTCTTGCCGTAGATATCCGCCATTTAGAAAATAGCATTAATTTGCCCAAAGGAGGGTAGCGCGCTGCATCATTCGTGGGAGACAACATGTTTACTGTTGCCTTGTTTCTTCATGGAACTTGTCTTTGTCGATAATGCTGACCGAATATATGCTACTTCGGCAGAAGTTTTCTAGTTTTTTGACAGAATTGAGTCATTGTACTTAATTGACGTCTAACCAAACCTCACTCCTCTAGTTCTGTTTTGCTTTAACACACAGTTGCAACGACTGTACCGCCCCCCAAAATAATGTGGCTGAAAGATGTCTAACAAAACCTCACTCCTCTAGTTCTGTTTTGCTTTAGCACCTGGTTACCTATTGGGAGCGGCACAAACCTCTGGTTCATTTGGTGCATGTCCTCTATGCATAATGAAGCACATTTCTTAAACTAAAAGCTCCTATTTGGGACAAGAAATCAAAACAAAAAAACCTTACTCTGATAACAGCATACGTCATGGAACAGCCCTGGGATAATGCTAACCTCTCCTCTCTCCCCCTCTCCAGAGTCAGCCTGGAGGCCCCAACATGATGAAACCGGGTCCCAACATGCCCCAGTCTCTGCCTCCCCCCAACACTTTCAGTGTACAGGCCCAGGGCCCCCCTCCCCTGCTCCAGGCCCAGTTCTCTGCTGCCTCCCTGGCCCCGCTCCTCCTGAACCCCCCTCCGCCCCTGCTGTCACAGCCACCACCCAAAGGTAGGGGGCTCTATGATGATGATTAGTGTTTCTCTGATGCGTTTGCTTTGAGTTGCTAGCTTGCTACTTCTGAAGAAAATAAAGACATTTGGATTTTTTATGTGTGTTTGCCCATCCCGCTAGATGTGTTCTCAGGAGGTCTGCTCCAGCCCCCAAGGAGGATGATGCCTCAGCCAGTCAGGCGCCTGGACCCCTCCCCCCGCTTCCCCAACCGCAACGACCGCCCTGAACTCATCCTCAGGACCAAGGATGAACGCAGTCGTGAAAGAGACCGTGAGCGCAGGAGGTCCAGAGAGCGCTCTCCCACACGTAAACGCTCCAGGGACCGTTCTCCGAGACGTGACCGCTCCCCCCGCCGCCCTCGTAGGGTGGTGCCTCGCTATACTGTCCAGTTCTCCAAGTTCAGCCTGGACGGGTGGGTCAGCCATTCATTATGATGATTGAACACTTTCAGCTTTTGATTTGATACGATCTCTGAGTCAGGGGTCAGTTTACTTCAGAACTTTGTGTCTAGTGAACTGTATATATTGAACTTTGTTTCTAGTGAACTGTATATAAGGGGTATTGGAAACCTCTCTGGGCCTTTCTTACAGTTTTCATTCTGTTTCTGATAGTTATAAAGAAAGTGCATATGAGGTCAACTGAGTTTGTATAAAATATGTTTGGTAATTGATCAAACAAACAATGTGTTGTGGCTGCATGGAAGCGGATCCCGGGTGCTCTTCATCCATTCTAGAACCATTTGCAGTGACTGTACATTAGGGAGAAAGGTACTATTTTCTCTCCCTGTTCTGACAGAACTATTTCTCTCCCCTCCAGTTCTAACTGTGACATGATGGAGCTGAGGAGACGCTACCAGAGCCTGTACATCCCCAGTGACTTCTTTAATGCTGTGTTCACCTGGGTGGATGGCTTCCCCCTGCAACGACCCTTCCAGTTCGGCAACTACTGTAACTTCCACATCATGCACAAGGAGGTGGACTCTCTGGTCAAGAACACTGCTGTGCTGGACCCTCCTGATGCCAACCACACATACAGCGCTAAGGTGGGGTATACACACAGACGGGCTGCATGCAAGTGTACACACCAGGGTTTCCGTTCGGAAAATGTGGCACCAAACATTTGACCGGCAGCATTTTAATTTACCGGACATTTGAGAAATTTAACGGACACACATGCATCACTAGCCTATGTCAATCTACTAAAGTACAAATGTTTAGTCTGCCTAATCTATTTGTCAGCTTGTCGAGAAAGAAATAGCCTATTCCAAACAGACTGTGGGACAGTTAAGGGATGATAGATCCCAAATTCATCCAACCAGTATGCCTAGGCTACATTAAAAAACTAGATGTTAAAAAGCAATGAGTCTGATGCAACAGATCACAACGTTTAGCTCAAACTATTATTTCTACACATAAGCGCGACTGTTCGTTCAATAATGCATTTAGCGGGAAACCGTCAATGTCAAAAGGGCACTGCACATGAGAGCGGTTTCATGTGACGAAGATGAAAATATACCTGTTAGAAAGGCAGAAAAAAAAAGAAAAACAGCTTCTATGTCCAGGCCATCAGACTGTTAAACAGCTTCTATCTCCAGGCCATCAGACTGTTAAACAGCTTCTATCTCCAGGCCATCAGACTGTTAAACAGCTTCTATCTCCAGGCCATCAGACTGTTAAACAGCTTCTATCTCCAGGCCATCAGACTGTTAAACAGCTTCTATCTCCAGGCCATCAGACTGTTAAACAGCTTCTATCTCCAGGCCATCAGACTGTTAAACAGCTTCTATCTCCAGGCCATCAGACTGTTAAACAGCTTCTATCTCCAGGCCATCAGACTGTTAAACAGCTTCTATCTCCAGGCCATCAGACTGTTAAACAGCTTCTATCTCCAGGCCATCAGACTGTTAAACAGCTTCTATCTCCAGGCCATCAGACTGTTAAACAGCTTCTATCTCCAGGCCATCAGACTGTTAAACAGCTTCTATCTCCAGGCCATCAGACTGTTAAACAGCTTCTATCTCCAGGCCATCAGACTGTTAAACAGCTTCTATCTCCAGGCCATCAGACTGTTAAACAGCTTCTATCTCCAGGCCATCAGACTGTTAAACAGCTTCTATCTCCAGGCCATCAGACTGTTAAACAGCTTCTATCTCCAGGCCATCAGACTGTTAAACAGCTTCTATCTCCAGGCCATCAGACTGTTAAACAGCTTCTATCTCAGACCAGGCCATCAGACTGTTAAACAGCTTCTATCTCCAGGCCATCAGACTGTTAAACAGCTTCTATCTCCAGGCCATCAGACTGTTAAACAGCTTCTATCTCCAGGCCATCAGACTGTTAAACAGCTTCTATCTCCTGGCCATCAGACTGTTAAACAGCTTCTATCTCCTGGCCATCAGACTGTTAAACAGCTTCTATCTCCAGGCCATCAGACTGTTAAACAGCTTCTATCTCCAGGCCATCAGACTGTTAAACAGCTTCTATCTCCAGGCCATCAGACTGTTAAACAGCTTCTATCTCCAGGCCATCAGACTGTTAAACAGCTTCTATCTCCAGGCCATCAGACTGTTAAACAGCTTCTATCTCCAGGCCATCAGACTGTTAAACAGCTTCTATCTCCAGGCCATCAGACTGTTAAACAGCTTCTATCTCCAGGCCATCAGACTGTTAAACAGCTTCTATCTCCAGGCCATCAGACTGTTAAACAGCTTCTATCTCCAGGCCATCAGACTGTTAAACAGCTTCTATCTCCAGGCCATCAGACTGTTAAACAGCTTCTATCTCCAGGCCATCAGACTGTTAAACAGCTTCTATCTCAAGGCCATCAGACTGTTAAACAGCTTCTATCTCCAGGCCATCAGACTGTTAAACAGCTTCTATCTCAAGGCCATCAGACTGTTAAACAGCCACCACTAACATTGAGTGGCTGCTACCAACATACTGTCTCAAATCTCTAGCCACTTTAATAATAAAAAATTGGATGTAATAAATGTAACACTAGTCACTTTAAACAATGCCACTTTATATAATGTTTACATACCCTACATTACTCATCTCATATGTACAGTTGATGTCGGAAGTTTACACCTTAGCCAAATGCATTTAAACTCAGTTTTTCACAATTCCTGACATTTAATCCCAGTAAAAATTCTAGGGTTAAACATTTCATGTAGCCTTCCACAAGCTTCTCACAATATGTTGGGTGAATTTTGGCCTGTTCCTCCTGACAGAGCCAGGTTTGTAGCCCTTCTTGCTCGCACACATTTTTCAGTTCTGCTCACAGATTTTTTATAGGATTGAGGACAGGGCTTTGTGATGGCCACTCCAATACCTTGACTTTGTTGTCCCTAAGCCATTTTGCCACAACTTTGGAAGTATGTTTGGGGTCTTTGTCCATTTGGAATACCCATTTGCGACCAAGCTTTAACTTCCTCACTGATGTCTTGAGATGTTGCTTCAATATATCCACATAATTTTCTTTCCTCATGTTGCCATCTATTTTTTGAAGTGCACCAGTCCCTCGTACAGCAAAGCACCCCCACAACATGATGCTGCCACCCCTGTGCTTCACGGTTGGGATGGTGTTCTTCGGCTTGCAAGCCTCCCCCTTTTTCCTCCAAACATAACAATGGTCATTATGGCCAAACGGTTCTATTTTTGTTTTGTCAGACGAGGACATTTCTTCTCTTTTATATGGCGGTTTTGGAGCAGTGGCTTCTTCCTTGCTGAGCGGCCTTTCAGGTTATGTTGATATAGGATTATAGGAGTTTTACTTTGGATATAGATACTTTTGTACCTGTTTCCTACATCTTCACAAGGTCCTTTGCTGCTGTTCTGGGATTGATTAGCACTTTTTGCACCAAAGTACGTTCATCTCTTGGAGACATCTCTTGGAGGCTGCGTGGTCCCATGGTGTTTATACTTGCGTACTATTGTTTGTACAGATGAACTTGATACCTTGAGGTGTTTGGAAATTGCTCCCAAGGATGAACCAGACTTGTGGAGGTCTACAATTTCTTTCCTGAGGTCTTAGATGATTTCTTTAGATTTTCCCGTGATGACACGGGCACAGTCAACTTAGTGTATGTAAACTCCTGACCCACTGGAATTGTGATACAGTGAATTATAAGTGAAATAATCTGTCTGTAAACAATTGTTGGAAAAATTACTTGTGTCATGCACAAAGTAGATGTCATAACTGACTTGCTAAAACTATAGTTTGTTAACAAGAAATTTGTGGAGTGGTTGAAAAACGAGTTTTAATGACTCCAACCTAAGTGTATGTAGACTTCCGACTTCAACTGTTAGTATAAAGTATATGGATGAGCAGTGACAGAGCGGCTAAGATGCAATAGATAGTAAAGAATAGATAGTGAAGGATACAGTATACAGTATATGAGATTAGAGGTCGACCGGTTATGGTTTTCAACGCCGATTCCGATTATTGGAGGGCCAAAAAAGGCCGATACCGATTAATCGGCCTATTTTTATTTATTTATTTGTAATTATGACAATTACAACAACACTGAATGAACACTTATTTTAACTTAATATAATACATCAATAAAATCATTTTATTCTCAAATAAATAATGAAACATGTTCAATTTGGTTTAAATAATGCAAAAACAAAGTGTTGGAGAAGAAAGTAAAAGTGCAATATTTGCTATGTAAGAAAGCTAACATTTTAAGTTCCTTGCTCAGAACATATGAAAGCTGGTGGTTCCTTTTAACATTAGTCTTTAATATTCCCAGGTAAGAAGTTTTAGGTTGTAGATATTATAGGAATTATAGGACAATTTTCTATATAACATTTGTATTTCATTAACCTTTGACATTTGGATGAACTTATAGGCACTTTAGTATTGCCAGTGTAACATTATAGCTTCCATCCTCTCCCTGCTCCTTCCTGGGCTCGAACCAGGAACACATTGACAACAGCCACCCTCGAAGCAGCGGTACCCATGCAGAGCAAGGGGAACAACCACTCCAAGTCTCAGAGCGAGTGACGTTTGAAACGCTATTAGTGCACACCCCACTAACTAGCCAGCCATTTCACATCGGTTACACCAGCCTAATCTCGGGAGTTGATAGGCTTGAAGTCATGAACAGCTGCTGGCAAACGCACAAAAGTGCCGTTTGAATGAATGCTTACGAGCCTGCTGGTGTCTACCACCGCTCAGTCAGACTGCTCTATCAAATCATAGACTTAGTTATAACATGATAACACACAGAAACATATGGTCGAATCCGGAAACTATCATCTCGAAAACAAGACGTTTATTCTTTCAGTGAAATATGGAACCGTTCTGTATTTTATCGTACGGCTGGCATCCATAAGTCTAAATATTGCTGTTACATTGCACAACCTTCAATGTTATGTAAAATTCTGCGTCTCAAACTGTTGCATATACCCTGACTCTGCATGCAATGAACGAAAGAGAAGTGACACAATTTCACCTGCTTAATATTGCCTGCTAACCTGGATTTCTTTTAAAAATATATACTTCTGTGTATTGATTTTAAGAAAGGCATTGATGTTTATGGTTAGGTACACATTGGAGCAATGATACGCACCGCATCGATTATATGCAACGCAGGGCACGCAAGATAAACTAGTAATATCATCAACCATGTGTAGTTAACTAGTGATTATGATTGATTGTTTTTTATAGGATAAGTTTAATGCTAGCTAGCAACTTACCTTGGCTTACTGCATTCGCGTAACAGGCGGGCTCCTCGTGGAGTGCAATGTAATCAGGTGGTTAGAGCGTTGTACTAGTTAACTGTAAGGTTGCAAGATTGAATCCCAGAGCTAACAAGCTAAATATCTGTCATTCTGCCCCTGAACAAGGCAGTTAACCCACCGTTCCTAGGCCATCATTGAAAATAAGAATGCGTTCTTAACTGACTTGCCTGGTTAAATAAAGATTAAATAAAGGTGTAAAAAAAATAAAAAAATTGTCCAAAAATACCGATTTCAGATTGTTATGAAAACTTGAAATCGACCCTAATTAATCGCCCATTCCGATTAATCGGTCGACATCTACATGAGATGAGTAATGTGAATTATGTAAACATTATTAAAGTGACTAGTGTTCCATTTATTCAAGTGGTCAATGATATCAAGTCTGTAGGTAGGCAGCCACCTCTGTGCTGGTGGTGGCTGTTTAACAATCTGATAGCCTCAGCTTCTATTTCTCTGTTTGTAAACTTCCGACTTCAACTGTGTATACTGTACTCTATACCATCTACTGCATCTTCCCTATGCCGCACAGCCATCGGTCATCCATATGTTTATATGTACATATTCTCATTCATTCCTTTACATACGTGTGTGTGTAAAGTAGTTGTTTTGAAATTAAGATGACTTGTTAGATATTACTGCACGGTCGGAACTAGAAGCACAAGAATTTCGCTACACTCGCATTAACATCTGCTCACCATGTGTATGTGACCAATAAAATTAGATTTGAAAGAGAGGAGCTCTAATAGGCTACTTTGAAGCAAGGTAAGACATGCCTCATATGTATTAAATGTTTTCTAATTGCATACTGCTTCCAGCTCATTGCAAAGTGGTGTGACCTGCTGAAGCTTGCCTTATGTTGCCATTTGATGCCACGTTCAAAACAACTGAGAACTCTGAAGTCTTGTGACCTTAGTGTGTTCAAGACAATTGGGAACTGGAGAAAAGAAAAACGAGATCCTACTGGGAAAAATCTGTGTAAACGGTCATCCAACTCGGGAACTCGGGCCTCTTTCTAGAGCTCCGACCTGAAGATCACTTTCCCAGTTGTCTTGAAAGCACCACAAGATGCAGCAGCAGCTCTTGCGCAGTCTGACAGATTTTCCACCTAAAGGCTCTGTATCTGTATGCTGTACGAGTGTGATAAATAAGATGCATAACCAATATACTGCACACAAGCTCCAATTTAATTCCACTAAATTATGCAAATGTGTCTGTAGACCGATAAGCATGACCAGTCAAATGTGTCTATAGACCGATAAGCATGACCAGTCAAATGTGTCTACAGACCGATAAGCATGACCAGTCAAATGTGTCTACAGACCGATAAGCATGACCAGTCAAATGTGTCTACAGACCGATAAGCATGACCAGTCAAATGTGTCTACAGACCGATAAGCATGACCAGTCAAATGTATTTCCATCAATGAAGAGGATATAAAGCAGTCTTCTTCTCCCAGACAATTCGCCAGCAGCAATTTTATTTATCTGCTTTTTTTTTTTATGCGGACGAAAGCCAGCTATTACTGGCTAACGGAAACCCCGACACACACACCTGTTCAGCGCTATGCTGGGATACACACACCTAATACCACTTACAGCAATAAGGTAGTTCACACACAAACGTTCACACCATGACTTGTCCTGTCTGTTGTCTTGTGTTGAATAGGTGATGTTGCTGGCCAACCCCAGTCTAGAGGAGCTCTACCATAAGTCCTGTGCTCTGGCTGAGGACCCCCAAGAACTTAGAGACGCTTTCCAGCACCCTGCCCGCCTCATCAAGGTCAGTTAGGTGTCAACCACTGGTTCGTACAGTACGTAGTAGTTATGAGTAAGTTGCATAGCTTAGGCTTCTTTTTTTAAATTTTTTACTTCTCTTGTTTCTCTTTCCAATTTCTCTGTCCTTCTGTCTCTCTATTTCTCTCTCAGTTCCTGGTGGGGATGCGGGGTAAGGACGAGGCTATGGCCATCGGGGGCCACTGGTCCCCCTCCCTGGATGGAGTGGACCCTGAGAAGGACCCGGCTGTGCTCATAAAGACAGCCATACGCTGTTGTAAGGCCCTCACAGGCATAGACCTGAGTCTCTGCACTCAGTGGTAAGTCCTGCTCTTCTCCTCAACCTCCCTTCTCTCTTTTCTGTCTCTGTGGGTTTTCTCTATATAACTAGACCTGTGGTAATATTATTACCAAAAAAATACAAATGGTGACGGCCCGTGATGGTTTTCTCACCTTCCAACGCTTAATATCGATATCTGACACTTTGGATGGGTGCTTTTTTTTTGTTGGTTTGTCTTTTGGACGTTAATGACTATGATTCTGTCATTTGATTTGCCTCTTAATAATTTTTTGTTTCGCAATATGTCCCGTTGGCTACGGTATGATGACGTCCTGCTTTTCTCCATCTTTGTATATCTATGTGGGCGGATGAATGAGTGATTGATTCTGTGGCTCAAAGAGCAGTCTCCCGGACCAGAAGACGCCACAATAACCTTTTTGTGTTGATTTTTCCCCCCCTTTCATTCTGTTAAATATCTTACATATTTAACTTCTTGCTTTCACTGTCCTGTCCTATGATTCTGTGTCTTCTCTCAAAAACTCCCCTCCGCAAAGTCGCAACAGAGAAATACTGAGCTTTAATTGGCTGAAGGCGAGGGTTGGGGCGGTTTTGGGGGTGTTACCAGGGGTGATGTTTTTCTGTCAAATTTACCAAAATGGCCACCGTTACCCCTGACAACCAATGGAGAGCTGCGGACTGGGTTCCGTTACGCTAATTGTGTGTTCTTTGTGTTGGGGGGATACTGTAACAAGTTCAAAAGTCATTTGGGGGAATGTAGCCTAGGCTAGCCCTAGCCCTGTTTTTAAGAGATGTGTGTCCCTGACTGGAATGTTTCTTTCCAATGCGCCTTCTTCCTTTGCGACAGGTATCGTTTTGCAGAGATTCGCTATCATCGCCCTGAGGAGACTCACAAGGGGCGGACAGTGCCCGCACATGTGGAGACAGTGGTTTTGTTTCTCCCGGATGTTTGGCATTGTCTTCCTACCCGCTCAGAGTGGGAGGGGCTGTCGCGGGGACTCCGGGAGCAGCTGGCTGAGAAGCTGTCCGCCGAGAGGAAGGAGGCTGATGGAGAACAGGCACTGAACCGCTAATCCCTTTCTTCTCATTTCCCCTGCTTCTCACAGGACCAACACAGGCACAGGATATTCACTAGACACAACAACCCCAGATACACACACTACATATGTTATACACACCTAAATACACACAATGCAGGCAGAATCCTGAACTACCATACCCCCTTTAGGTTCAGTTCCTCTCCTACCGTCCTGCTACCTGCTCCTACCCTTATCCTCCCCGCCCTACACCCCTCCCTGCCCTCACACTCGGCAGACACACAGTGGAAGGAGACTAGGTTGTATCTGATC
Organism: Oncorhynchus keta; assembly: GCF_023373465.1. Taxonomy (NCBI): domain Eukaryota; kingdom Metazoa; phylum Chordata; class Actinopteri; order Salmoniformes; family Salmonidae; genus Oncorhynchus; species Oncorhynchus keta. Next base: position 28,358,714 of record NC_068456.1, read on the forward strand.
GATACCGCCGCAACTGGCCAATCAGCTTCCAGCTCTAGAAATGTCTCATAATTGGGTACCAAACTGGATATAGCTTAAGTTTTAATTTGCTTGTGTTATCATCACATTTAATCAAAAATGACCCTGCTTGGAATTGTCTACTTGCAAGTGGGGTGGATAAAATGACATTTGATTCTTTGCTTGGAATTACTGAGGATTCTACTGGAACCTGCAGAGCCAGTTGCGTTGATGTGTGTATGTTCTAGATTTTGTTTCCTTTTTATAATAATTTGTTAACTTCAATATCTGCTGAATTCGAAAGGAGAGAAAATCCCCTCCCCTAAGTTCTGTCTCTTGTCTGTCCCTGTTTTTGATTGGACTGTATCTAGAGCTTGGTTTGTTCCAGGGCAGTTGGTTTGACATAAGGTTTTCTATGATGTTCTAGAACCTAAACTGAACCAAAAGAATGCAGAATCCAGAACTATTCCTAATCAGAATCCATGTTAGATTAGGATAGCTAGCTAGGGAACTCCATACAGACAGTTAAGCTAAACACTGAGTTTGGGGGCACCAGCTTTGAGTTGAACCTGATGAAGCTTCCACTACACAGACCACACCCCCTTTGGAACCCACTGTCATTGATTTACCTTTTTGTGTTCCACAGAACGTGATTGATTGGCCGCTGGGGGGCGGGGGCATTGGTTTTCCGTTGGTTTGATAAAGGTTTTATTATATAGAACTAGAGGGTGGTATCCCTGTGTTTACCTACCTACCCACCCTGCAGTAGCAGAGGACTACTTTATCATCCCAGAGCTACTAACTAGGACCAGAGAAACTATCAGAGACACAGGATGTGAACCTTGCTTCTTGCACGGATCAACTTTTTTTTTTTTTTTACTATTTAAAACGGTGGTGATTTAATGGTTTGCTGTCCCTCTCTTTCTTTCTTTCTGTCTCGGTTGGATGGTTCTTTCTCAAAGGAGGAAGAGGAGAAGGATGAAGAAGATTCGAAGGAGGTGACCACTCCGACACACTGGGCTAAGCTTGATCCGAAATCAATGAAGGTAGGGTTCTCAAGTATTTGATTGTTGAATAGCCTATACTTGAGAACTGACTGAATATTATTACTCAGTCAATACAAAGTGAATTACTTTGACTTTCAAAGACATCTAGCAGATATTTCTATTTAAAGAGATTTACATTAGTGAGTACATAGTCTACATGTTTTTTGTATGTGTATGGTGATGATCACTGCAGGAAATAACTTAACCTTGGCACTGCTAGCGAGTCAGAGGCAGGACCCACATCCTCATCTCTCTAGCCATGCAACTCCACAACCATCTTAACAATAGACTAATCACAAGTCATGACTGTACATTCCTGTATATAATTAGCTTCTCCACAGGAAGTTTCCTGGTGTGCATATATTTTTTTGTTATGCACTGATGTATTGTGTGGCTCATTCCTGTGTTGATGAGTTGACTGACGAGTTGACTGACGAGTTGACTGACGAGTTGACTGACGAGTTGACTGACGTGACGTGTTGACTGACGTGACGTGTTGACTGACGTGACGTGTTGCTGCGTCGTAAAGTGATACAAAAGAAGTGGCTTCCGCAATCTGCATACTGCTCACTTGACACGTTTGTTCAGCACAAAATAGTTTGAATCACATTGTATATCCAATCCATATGCAAGAGACATTGTAAGTTCATAATGCTTAATGTTGAACTGACCAACCACCTCTCTCTGCTGTAGGTGAATGACCTTCGTAAGGAGTTAGAGTCCCGCTCCCTGAGCTCTAAGGGGTTAAAGTCCCAGCTGATTGCCCGTCTCACCAAGCAGTTGAAGGTGGAAGAGCAGGTGGAGGAGGCCAAGGAGCCCGAGTTACCGGAGAGCCAGGCCCCGGAGGAGGAGGCGCCTCAACTTATGGAGGAGGACAGAGAGGTACAGGAGGTTTGGGCACTTCGGCTAGTGTATGTGCTTATAGACAGAAGCACAAAAGCTGGACAGAGGTATGCTTTTAATGCACAGCTACAGTTAACACACCAACAGCATCACTATGGCTGGTTTACTAGAATGGATCGACTGATTACTTGTTTCTGATTCTCCTTCCCTCTGTCTGTATGTCCATCAGGAGGAGGAAAGGAAGAAGCAGGAGGAGTTGGAGCGCCAGCGCAGAGAGAAGCGGTACGTCCTGCCAGACGAGCCCACCATCATCGTTCACCCCAACTGGGCGGCCAAGAGCGGAAAGTTTGACTGCAGCGTCATGTCTCTGAGCGTGCTGCTGGACTACAGACTGGAGGACAACAAGGAACACTCCTTCGAGGTGAGACAACACACACATTCAGGACATACACACTTGAACACTCATTTAGATGCCTAGAAGTACAGATTTGCATCAAATATTGCTGTCTTCTCTTCTCTCCAGGTGTCTCTGTTCGCGGAGCTGTTTAATGAGATGCTACAGAGAGACTTTGGCTATAGGATTTTCAAGGCCCTGGCCTCTGTGCCCTGCAAGGATGACAAGAAAGACAAGAAGGTGAAGGCCAAGAAAGAGGCGGGGCAGAAAGAGGCGGGGCAGAAAGAGGCGGGGCAGAAAGAGGCGGGGCAGAAAGAGGCGGGGCAGAAAGAGGCGGGGCAGAAAGAGGCGGGGCAGAAAGAGGCGGGGCAGAAAGAGGCGGGGCAGAAAGAGGCGAGGCAGAAGGGGGAAGTGAAGAAAGGCGAGGAGGAGAACGGCGAGCCGGCGATGAAGAAGGCAAAGGAAGAGGAACAGGAGAGGAAGGTAGGTGGCTCATAGCTCTTGAAGATGCATTGGAGTCATATTGACAGTTTTACTAGATCATGAAGCAGTTTACATTGTAGCTTACTTAAAATACAAGTTTACGCCATGATTCAAATGCTTGGATTTTCAAACGGTCTGCTTGTTCTAACTTGTTCCTGTTATGTCTTTTCCTAACCCAGAAGGAGGGCAAGGAGGGGGGCGAGAAGGAGGGCGAGGAGGGGAGCGAGAAGGAGAGCGAGGAGGGGGGTGAGAAGGAGGGTGAGAAGGAAGAGAAGGAGGTGCTGAAAAAGGAGGAGTCTATAGAGGAGAAGGAGGAGGATGAGAGCAGCAACACCAATGCTGAGGAGTACGACCCTCTTGAGGCCGAAGACGACGACGATGAAGATGGTACACATGATAATCCTGTCCTCTCATTCTCCACTGACACAATCCTTTCCTGTCTTCTCATCCTCCACTGACACTTTCCTCTCCTCTCATTCTGCACTGACACTTTCCTCTCCTGTCCTCTCATTCTGCACTGACGCGCTTCTCTCCTGTCCTCTCATTCTGCACTGACGCGCTCCTCTCCTGTCCTCTCATTCTGCACTGACACTTTCCTCTCCTGTCCTCTCATTCTGCACTGACGCGCTTCTCTCCTGCCCTCTCATTCTGCACTGACGCGCTCCTCTCCTGCCCTCTCATTCTGCACTGACGCGCTCTTCTCCTGCCCTCTCATTCTGCACTGACGCGCTCCTCTCCTCTCATTCTGCACTGACGCGCTCCTCTCCTCTCATTCTGCACTGACGCGCTCTTCTCCTGCCCTCTCATTCTGCACTGACGCGCTCCTCTCCTCTCATTCTGCACTGACGCGCTCCTCTCCTCTCATTCTGCACTGACGCGCTCCTCTCCTCTCATTCTGCACTGACGCGCTCCTCTCCTGCCTTCTCATTCTGCACTGACGCGCTCTTCTCCTGCCCTCTCATTCTGCACTGACACTTTCCTCTCCTCTCATTCTGCACTGACACTTTCCTCTCCTGTCCTCTCATTCTGCACTGACGCGCTCTTCTCATGCCCTCTCATTCTGCACTGACGCGCTCCTCTCCTGCCCTTTCATTCTGCACTGACGCGCTCCTCTCCTGCCTTCTCATTCTGCACTGACGCGCTCCTCTCCTGCCCTCTCATTCTGCACTGACGCGCTCCTCTCCTGCCCTCTCATTCTGCACTGACGCGCTCCTCTCCTGCCCTCTCATTCTGCACTGACGCGCTCCTCTCCTGTCCTCTCATTCTGCACTGACGCGCTCCTCTCCTGCCCTCTCATTCTGCACTGACGCGCTCCTCTCCTGTCTTCTCATTCTGCACTGACGCGCTCCTGTCCTCTCATTCTGCACTGACGCGCTCCTCTCCTGTCCTCTCATTCTGCACTGACGCGCTCTTCTCCTGTCCTCTCATTCTGCACTGACGCGCTCCTCTCCTCTCATTCTCCACTGACACTTTCCTCTCCTGTCCTCTCATTCTGCACTGACGCGCTCCTCTCCTCTCATTCTCCACTGACACTTTCCTCTCCTGCCCTCTCATTCTGCGCTGACGCGCTCCTGTCCTCTCATTCTGCACTGACGCGCTCCTCTCCTGTCCTCTCATTCTGCGCTGACGCGCTCCTCTCCTGCCTTCTCATTCTGCACTGACGCGCTCCTCTCCTGCCCTCTCATTCTGCACTGACGCGCTCCTCTCCTGCCCTCTTATTCTGCACTGACGCGCTCCTCTCCTGTCCTCTCATTCTGCACTGACGCGCTCCTCTCCTGCCCTCTCATTCTGCACTGACGCGCTCCTCTCCTGCCCTCTTATTCTGCACTGACACTTTCCTCTCCTGCCCTCTTATTCTGCACTGACGCGCTCCTCTCCTGTCCTCTCATTCTGCACTGACGCGCTCCTCTCCTCTCATTCTGCACTGACATGCTCCTCTCCTGTCCTCTCATTCTGCACTGACGCGCTCCTCTCCTCTCCTCTCATTCTGCACTGACATGCTCCTCTCCTGTCCTCTCATTCTGCACTGACGCGCTCCTCTCCTCTCCTCTCATTCTGCACTGACATGCTCCTCTCCTCTCCTCTCATTCTGCACTGACGCGCTCCTCTCCTCTCCTCTCATTCTGCACTGACATGCTCCTCTCCTGTCCTCTCATTCTGCACTGACGCGCTCCTCTCCTCTCCTCTCATTCTGCACTGACATGCTCCTCTCCTGTCCTCTCATTCTGCACTGACGCGCTCCTCTCCTCTCCTCTCATTCTGCACTGACGCGCTCCTCTCCTGTCCTCTCATTCTGCACTGACGCGCTCCTCTCCTGTCCTCTCATTCTGCACTGACGCGCTCCTCTCCTGTCCTCTCATTCTGCACTGACGCGCTCCTCTCCTGCCCTCTCATTCTGCACTGACGCGCTCCTCTCCTGCCCTCTCATTCTGCACTGACGCGCTCCTCTCCTGTCCTCTCATTCTGCACTGACATGCTCCTCTCCTGTCCTCTCATTCTGCACTGACGCGCTCCTCTCCTGTCCTCTCATTCTGCACTGACACTTTCCTCTCCTGTCCTCTCATTCTGCACTGACGCGCTCCTCTCCTGCCCTCTCATTCGGCACTGACGCGCTCCTCTCCTGCCCTCTCATTCTAATATATAATAATAATATATGCCATTTAGCTGACGCTTTTATCCAAAGCGACTTACAGTCATGTGTGCATACATTCTACGTATGGGTGGTCCCGGGAATCGAACCCACTACCCTGGCGTTACAAGCGCCATGCTCTACCAACTGAGCCACAGAAGGACCACACTGCACTGACGCGCTCCTCTCCTGCCCTCTCTCAGATAAAGACGATGAGGACTCTAACGACAGGGACAGGAGAGACGACAGGAAGTCCAAAGAGGGGTCCTCTAAAGACAAGGAGAAGAAGCAGATGGTGACCTACAACAAGGACCTGCTCATGGCCTTTGTCTACTTTGACCAGAGCCACTGTGGATACCTACTGGAGAAAGACCTGGAGGACATCATGTACACTCTGGGGTTACATCTGTCCAGAGCCCAGGTATATACACACACTGGGGTTACATCGGTCCAGAGCCCAGGTATATACACACACTGGGGTTACATCTGTCCAGAGCCCAGGTATATACACACACTGGGGTTACATCTGTCCAGAGCCCAGGTATATACACACACTGGGGTTACATCTGTCCAGAGCCCAGGTATATACACTGCTCAAAAAAATAAAGGGAACACTAAATTAACACATCCTAGAACTGAATTAATAAAATATTCTTATTAAATACTTTTTTCTTAACATAGTTGAATGTGCTGACAAAAAAATCGCACAAATTATCAATGGAAATCTAATTTATCTGGATTTGGAGTCACTGGATTTGGAGTCACACTCAAAATTAAAGTGGAAAACCACACTAAAGGCTGATCCAACTTTGATGTACTGTCTTTAAAACAAGTCAAAATGAGGCTCAGTAGTGTGTGTGGCCTCCACGTGCCTGTATGACCTCCCTACAATGCCTGGGCATGCTCCTGATCAGGTGGCGGATGGTCTCCTGAGGGATCTCCTCCCAGACCTGGACTAAAGCATCCGCCAACTCCTGGACAGTCTGTGGTGCAACGTGGCGTTGGTGGATGGAGCGAGACATGATGTCACAGATGTGCTCAATTGGATTCAGGTCTGGGGAACGGGCGGGCCAGTCCATAGCATCAATGCCTTCCTCTTGCAGGAACTGCTGACACACTCCAGCCACATGAGGTCTAGCATTGTCTTGCATTAGAAGGAACCCAGGGCCAACCACACCAGCATATGGTCTCACAAGGGGTCTGAGGATCTCATCTCGGTACCTAGTGGCAGTCAGGATACCTCTGGCGAGCACATGGAGGGCTCTGCAGCCCCCCCAAAGAAATGCCACCCCACACCATGACTGACCCACCTCCAAACCGGTCATGCTGGAGGATGTTGCAGGCAGCAGAACGTTCTCCACGGCGTCTCCAGACTGTCACGTCTGTCACATGTGCTCAGTGTGAACCTGCTTTCATCTGTGAAGAGCACAGGGCGCCAGTTGCGAATTTGCCAATCTTGGTGTTCTCTGGCAAATGCCAAACGTCCTGCACTGTGTTGGGCTGTAAGCACAACCCCCACCTGTGGACGTCGGGCCCTTATAACACCCTCATGGAGTCTTGTTTCTGACCGTTTGAGCAGACACATTCACATTTGTGGCCTGCTGGGGGTCATTTTGCAGGGCTCTGGCAGTGCTCTTCCTTCTCCTTGCACAAAGGCGGAGGTAGCGGTCCTGCTGCTGGGTTGTTGCCCTCCTACGGCCTCCTCCACGTCTCCTGATGTACTGGCCTGTCTCCTGGTAGCGCCTCCATGCTCTGTATACTACGCTGACAGACACAGCAAACCTTCTTGCCACAGCTCGCATTGAAGTGCCATCCTGGATGAGCTGCACTACCTGAGCCACTTGTGTGGGTTGTAGACTCCGTCTCATGCTGCCATTAGAGTGAAAGCACCGCCAGCATTCAAAAGTGACCAAAACATCAGCCAGGAAGCATAGGAACTGAGAAGTGGTCTGTGGTCCCACCTGCAGAACCACTCCTTTATTGGGGGTGTCTTGCTAATTGCCTATAATTTCCACCTGTTGTCTATTCCATTTGCACAACAGCATGTGCAATTTATTGTCAATCAGTGTTGCTTCCTAAGTGGACAGTTTGATTTCACAGAAGTGTGATTGACTTGGAGTTACATTGTGTTGTTTAAGTGTTCCCATTATTTTTTTGAGCAGTGTGTATATATATCACACACACTGGGGTTACATCTGTCCAGAGCTCAGGTATACACACACACACACACACACACACACACACACACACACACACACACACACACACACACACACACACACACACACACACACACACACACACACAGGGGCTTATACCTGTCTAGAGCTGAAGGTTACACACGTCAGTCTTACCCTTCTTTAAAATATATTTGTCACAATATATGCAAGTGATAATTAGTTAGCCCTTTTTATAATGTTGATTAATTTGCAGGTAAAGAAGTTGTTGAACAAGCCAGTGGTAAGAGAGTCGTGTTACTACCGTAAACTAACAGACGCAGCTAAAGACGAGGCGACTCCTTCCTTCAGTGAAGGCCTGCTGGACAACCTGCTAGGTGAGTGAAGGAGACACTGGAGTGGGATAATAGTTATCTTTATGACTCGTCTCAAAGCATTTTAAAGCTTCACTAATGTTGAACAAAATAATCTATTCCTTCACCAGTGATTTAGGTGAATATCTAACATAGTAAGAACTTACAGAGTGTGGTTTATTTTGAGTCCTACACTTTCAACTCTTTCCCTCCACCTCTCTCTTCCTTTCTACCTCTCCCCTTGTTTTCCCTATTTCTCCCCTCCCTCAGGTAACCGTGCGTTGCTGCCCATGTTTGTCTCTCGTGGCCAGGCACTAGCAGAGGCTAGTGAGTCAGGAGGAGGCAGCAGTCTGATAGTGTATAATGGAGCCATGGTAGATGTGGGCAGCATGATGCAGAAACTGGACAAGAGTGAGAAGGCCAGGGAGGAGATTGAGCAGAAACTAATGGTGCAGGACTCCAAAATGGGTAGGACAATCCACTTATCTCCAACACAATCCCAACTTAAAAACACAAAATTCAGACTTTAATCAACTCCCTTATTGACGTCAGTAGTGTGTCTTAAGTTAGGATTCAGACCTGATATTTGTAGTAGTTCAACTAGAAGTACAGCATTTTGCTCCTTTATTCAAGGTGGTGGCAATACTACTCCTTTCTCTCGCTTGCTCACTCGCTCTCGGAAAACCTCTTGTAGGAATGTCTTGAAATTTAAATAAACATTGACAATGCATAAGGTTCTTGAATTTGAAGTAAGCCTAGACATTGAGATTTTAAATACATTTTGTCATTAATTTGTGTGTGTGTGTGTTCCAGTCGAGGACACCAAGCAGATCCTCCAGCTGGTATCTGCTAATAGAGTCCTGTCTAAAGATCTGGAGGAGGTGAAGGGAACTCTGGGCCAGGCAGAGAACAACCTCAGGACCACAGGGGAACAGAACACGGTCTACCACAACCAGCTTAGCAAGACACTTAACAACCTGGGCAATGCCATGACTGAACTTCAGGGAGTCCTCAAGAAGGTACGATTGATTGACTGGTTGACTGATTTATTATTCGTAGACATGAGCGGCGCTCCTAGTGGCCAGGGACTTTAATGCAGGCTAACTTAAATCAGTTCTAGAATTTTTTTTACCAGCATGTCACATGTGCAACCTGGGGAAAATAAATCCTAGACCACCTTTACTCCACACACAGAGATGCATACAAAGCTCTCCCCCTGCCCTCCATTTGGCAAGTCTGACCACGGTTCTATCCTCTTGATTCCAGCTTACAAGCAAAAACCAAAGCAGGAAGTAGTGACTTGCTTTGACTTGTTCAATACGGAAGTGGTCTGATGACGCAGATGCTACACTGCTGGACTGCTAAATATTTTATTCTTCTTGAACTACACTGTTGGTTAAGGGTTTGTAAGCAAGCATTTCACAGTAAAGTCTACGCTTGTTGTATTCGGCGCATGTGGCAAATGTTTATTTTGGTTTTAAATGGTAATTATTTGTTACTTAAAAGAGAGAAAGAAAGAACCTTACAGTTTCTGCATTTGGTTAGTTGTTAATGGGAGATTTGCATTACATTTCGAGTTACGTTCTGTGGATCTTGAATTAGGTTTATTTGGGTAAAAACATATACAGCAAGATGTAATACTGAACAAAAATATAAAGGCAACATACAAAAATGTCAAAGATTTGACAGAGTTACAGTTCATATAAGGAAAACAGTCAATTGAAATGAGTTCATTAGGCCCTAATCTATGGATTTCACATGACTGGGAATACAGATATGCATCTGTTGATAACAGAAACCTTTAAAAAAAAAAATGGGCCTCAGGATCTCATCACAGTATCTCTGTACATTCAAATTGCCATCAATAAAATGCAATTGTGTTCGTTGTTCTGTAGCTTATGCCTGCCAAAACCATAACCCCACCGCTACCATGGGGCGCTCTGTTCACAACATTAACATCAGCAAACCGCTTGCCCACACGACGCCATACATATGGTCTATGGTTGTGAGGCCTGAACATTTTGCCAAATACTCTAAAACAATGTTGGAGGTGGCATATAGTAGAGAAATAAACATTAAATTCTCTGGCAACAGCTCTGGTGGACATTCCTGCAGTCCGCATTCTAATTGCACGTTCCCTCAACTTGGGACATCTGTGGCATTGTGTTGTGACAAAACAGCACATTTTAGTGGCCATTTATTGTCCCTAGCACAAAGTGCACCTGTGTAATGATCATGTTATTTAATCAGCTTCTTGATATGCCACACCTGTCAGGTGGATGGATAATCTTGGCAAAGGAGAAATTCTTACTAACAGGGATATAAACAAATTTGTGCACAGAATTTGAGCGAAATAAGCTTTTTTATCTGTGGATGATGTCTGGGATCTTTTATTCCAGCTCATGAAACATGGTACCAGCACTACATGTTGCGTTTTGTTCAGTGTAGTTTGTATATTCAGAGAATGGCACTTAAACATGAATTAAAACACTAGTTTCCAAAGTGGTCCTCTATGGTAAAGTTTTTGTGATAAAGGATTTGTGATATAATCAGCTGTTTGATGAGACAAAAGTCGTACAAGTTCGAAGCTTCACTGTTACATAATGCATTGATAAGCAGTACAGCTATAATGTGGACATTTCATAATGAAATCATTAGCTTGTCCAATGCCGCTAAATGCTGTTGTGTTTTTGTATGTTGAAATTAACTGAGGATTTCTTGTTTCTCTCATTCCAGGAGGTTCCCACAGAAGCCACCCCTGACCAAATATCCCAAACAACCAATGGTTCAGATGAATTAATGAAGGAGTTGGACAGTGAGTGAGTTGTCTAATCGGACACGTTTCTTACCAACCTTGTAAATATGCGCTAAAAACAAGCATCATTTGATTGAGTTTCATTTGGACCCATGGTTGTTGTTTTCCCCCACCAGGACCATGTATAGATTCTCATTGTTTGAATCCTAAATGGCATTCTATTCTTTTTGTATTTAATTGCTTTTGATTGGAACCTATAGGGCTCTAGTCAAAGTAGTGTACTATATAGGGAATATAGTTCCATTTGGGACAGGCATTCACTTAATTGGTTCTAATGTTTTCATGTAACCTCACTGTTTTCACCTGAAAATAAGAAATATGTTTAATTGTTTTGATATCAATTACAGTTTGATTCTCTGTTATTATAATGCATTCTAAAAGTGATATTTAAAAAAAAAGATTTGTTAGAAATTGTGTGCATGGCATTGTGAAGTGCTTCTTTGTTTACGGTATTAGTTTTAGATTTCAGTCGCTTCCTCAATTGATGATGATCATTTGAATGTTTTGTTTTATTCTGTATTGCCCGTTCATTGCCTTGCCCAAATAGTACCACAATGTTGATCCCAGTATGTGTGACTTTTACAGGGTTCTCTCTGGGATTTTTGAACAAGGTTGTACTGCTGAGTATGGTGGCGGGGGGCAGATTTTTGCTTTTTTAACACCTCAAACTGCCATTTTCTGTAATCAAGAGAGAGAGAAAATTGGCTTAAATTACAACAAATAAAGATAATTTACATAATGGCGCAACCAGTCTACAAGGTGGCACAGCACCCCTTTTACATTCTTAGGGGAGAACCCTGGTTGTACGTACTTCTAATTAGCAATAATGGTGTTATTTATGTTCAAGTGGATTCATAAAAAATATATTTAAAATAAACTGATATTTGAAGGGGAGGTTTCAGGGATTAGGACCTTGAAGAAACTGTTTTTGATGAGTCAACAGAATTGCTTTATCACATGTTCCTCTTCTCTCTTAACTCTGTTCTACTGACGGCTGATCATAAAACTCATGAGTTATTCTGTATTTTCCACTGTTATTCTTTGTAACTGACTGGCTGCCATTGTTCTGAGACATGAGTCGTATTCATTAGGGAACAACGTAGCAAAGCGTTTTGAAACGGAACACGAGAATGAGATTCTTATTGTACATGTTCAGATAGTATCTGCCCGGTTGCTTCCGTTTGGTGCCCAATAAATACGACCATAGTTTTGCATGCAGCTCCTTATATGAAACCTCAGTCTCTGAGGCCTATTCCAGTAACACACTTGTTTTATCCCAGGAGTTGTGAGACCATGGTAGTAAGTGTTATGTCCACGTTGGGATTGTTTAGTGTTTTTGTTTATTGTTAAGGGAAGTAAATGCATAGCCAAACCATAAACTGACTGTCTCCACTAACATCAAAAGAAATGCAGCCTCAGGTCTGGTCCTGCCTTTTGACCACAGATATAATGGTTCTGATTCTAGAATAAAACCGTATGAGAATACTACTGGAGTTCTGTTGTAAAATTCTGGATGTTCTAGAAGTGCTGTGTTTTCTGTTATTGGGTTGTTGTAGAACTGTGAGGAGCTATGATTCTGTCCCTCTCTTCTCAGATGAAGGTTGTGCAACAGGGATGATGATGATGGTGGTGATGAATTCCTGGATGAGAGAAAAACTTGAGAAATGAGCCCAAAGCAGCCTAGTGCATTTAATTTTTCTATTGAATATTGACTATGGTTGTCCTTTGCAGAATTAAAGTGGTAAATTTTATTGTTTTATTGTCTTTTTGTCCTGTATCTTTTAGAGCCTTTTTGTGTATAAAAACAAAAACAAACATGTACTAGATATTTTGATTAACATTGATATACAAATGCTTATTAATATTGCAATGAAAGGTAGAAACGTATGGAAAATGCTTATTGGCTAGAAGTGTGTTTAAACTATTATATACGTGTATAATTCTGCATGTGATGTCTGTTAAGAGATTTTAGAATCTAGAAAAATTTAATAGACTGAATAAACCACCAGGAGGCAACAGTAGATAATTATAGATGTTTTTCCACTTTTGAACCCTGTGAGCAAGTTTGCAGTGGCTCACCCTGACCCATAGTACTGCTTTAGAAAGGAAAGACTACAAGGACACAGCTGACGTTTAAACCAACCGTTCGTTAACCTCCATTTTAATACGTTCTGAAATGAAATATCAGTTTGGGTGTCAGGCATGTCCTTCGATGAATCAATCAGAAATGGTGTCCTGGAGGTTCGAGGTCAGGACTCCAGGTGTAACAGAAAACACATAACAAGACATTGGTTTCAGCTTCATTGTTTATGGCAGAGTAACCCCAAACTCCAGGGGTGCACTTTCTTAATTTTTGCCCAAGCACTACATGGTTGCCTAGTTAAATAAATAAAAAATACACTGTTGATTCAAATAATAAGGTTGATTATTTGAATTGGCTGTGTAGTGCTAGGGCAAAAAACAAAATGGGCTCCAGGGCCAAGTTTGGGAAACCTATGGTAAAGTCTACCTCTGGGAATAGACAATACAGTGAGTGACACGTGTAGGATTGTTTCCTGTCTTCCTGTCGGTGTGGCCAGCGGTCAGCTCTCTGGAAAGACATTTCTGAACTTCTCTCTGTCCGCCATTCATGAAGGTCACCTCAGACCTCTCAGGAATCTTAACATTTCAGGAGTCCACTGTTAACTATGACCTTTTTGTTTCGTCTCGCAGATATTTACACACAAAACTTTTCAGATGCTCGGGATTTCAGAAAATTCTCTCTGTACTGCATAAGCTCATATTGTATGAACGATTTCACCAAATGTTTCCCAAATGGTGGGAAGAGACCACTGGTGGGGGGTTGCAGCTGACTCCTTTTTAGTCACAGACTGTATCCTGCCTAGAACAGTTGTACTTCTTACATGGTGGGTCACGAGAAGATACATTTTTATTTATTTTAACAAGACGATAGACCTGTTTGTGTTTGTGTCTACATTTTGTTGCCATTTATTCAACAGCTCTATGTAATTTCCTAGGGAACAGTCAGAGGAACAATGACTATCCTAAATCCATCAGTATATTATGTGACTGCCTGTCAGGGCTTTTGTCCCTTCTGGTCTGAATGGGTAGCACACAAACCCCATTCCCCCTAGGGATACCCCCATCACATCCAGCTTCTCTGCGTGCATGTATGCGTGCGTGTTGTGAAATCAGACCCCTGCCACAGAGTGATGCAGGTAACCACATTCCCAGACTCAGACAGAGTACCTTTGTGGCCTCTGCCCCTCTCCCCTCTTTAACCCCCTGTATCAAAGGGCCACACACACAAGCTAGTTTGTGGACAATCAGTCCATTTCAATGCAGGGTTGGAGTTTTTCAGGTGGAGCCAGGTTGCGTTTATAAAGGGAGAGTTTATAGCTACAAACATGCGACAGTTACAGTGGTTGGCAATCCAGTAATTAGGAGATAACATGTCTGAACTAAACAAGGCTACAAGCTAATGGCATTACCAATAAGTTACAAATGTAGCAAAATAGCAATGTAATTAGTCCACTTAACAGCATAATAAATCCCAACAATACAAAGCCTAACTTACATTGCGGTAGGGTCAGACTTCTCTTCCCTGCCTGCAGTGTTAAGAGTTCCCTTCCTTCCGGTAGGGTCAGAGTTCCCTTCCTTTCTGGTAGGGTCAAGTTTAGAATTCTCTGCCTCCCCCGTAGGCTTTACCCGTGGGGGAAGGGGAATCTGAGGGTAAATTGGGAGAGGATTGGAGCAAGCCTTTTTTACAGATCAAGATGTGAGGGGAGAGGGGAGCATGCCTTTTTTTACAGATCAAGTTGTGATTGTAAATTAGGAGAGGGGAGCAGGTATTTTTTTACAGATCAAGTTGTGATGGTAAATTAGGAGAGGGGATCAGGTCTTTTTTACAGATCAAATTGGGAGAGGAGGGGAGCAGGCCTTTTTTACAGATCAAGTTGTTAGGGTAAATTAGGAGAGGAGGGGAGCAGGCCTTTTTTACAGATCAAGTTGTGAGGGTAAATTGGGAGAGGGGAGCAGGTCTTTTTTACAGATCAAGTTGTGAGGGTAGCAGGCCTTTTTTACAGATCAAGTTGTGAGGGTAAATTGGGAGAGGAGGGGAGCAGGCCTTTTTTACAGATCAAGTTGTGAGGGTAAATTGGGAGAGGAGGGGAGCAGGCCTTTTTTACAGATCAAGTTGTGAGGGTAAATTGGGAGAGGAGGGGAGCAGGCCTTTTTTACAGATCAAGTTGTGAGGGTAAATTGGGAGAGGAGGGGAGCAGGCCTTTTTTACAGATCAAGTTGAGGGTAAATTGGGAGAGGGGAGCAGGCCTTTTTTACAGATCAAGTTGTGAGGGTAAATTGGGAGAGGAGGGGAGCAGGCCTTTTTTACAGATCAAGTTGTGAGGGTAAATTGGGAGAGGAGGGGAGCAGGTCTTTTTTACAGATGAAGTTGCATTTTCGTCTCCCTTGATGTTTGTTGTGAATATGGAGGACTTTAGAGTTCCAGGGGATAAACATGTTGATCTGAGTATGGTGCTACACTGGTTCCATTGATGGTTGGATATAGTCAGAACATGCTTTATGAAGTTTGACATCTCACTTTGCTGGAATTGACATCTGATCTGCCTATTCTTTTGTCTCCTGTGTTCAGCTCAGTTAGAGTTCTTATATATGTGTGTAGTAACTGGCAGGTTGTCTATAGCTCTTGATGGCCGTCCTCCAGCTATGCTGTGTGGAGTTGTATGGCCTGATGGGGGTCCATTGTCCCCTCTGTCAGTCTGGGAGTCAAACACATCCCCCGTCAACCATCAAAACCTCCCCCATGTCAGGGAGAGCATTAATGTGTGCGTACACACACAGACATAATGCAACAGTTGTAGGAGGTTTCCCTATCTCAACTCTTGATCTCTCCCCCTGACTCCCAAAGCATCCCATTCTCTGTCTGTCTAAAGTTCAGTGTGGTGATTATCATGACAAAGTCTGCCCCCCCCCCACCCAGCTTCGCTCACAGCCGTTAGTGGCCTGATGTGTCTGCTTTTCATAACTCGCCCCAACTTCCTGTCTGTTTACTTTGGGTTGTCATCTTGATTTCTTGCCAGTAGTTATGGCATGACAGTGTTGGGGAAGCCATCTTGCTGAACCAAACGAGTGTGTGAATAGTTAATGTTAAAGCTGGCATGCAAGATTAGGAGGTATGAGACTCCATTAGATTGACAATGGAAGTTTGGTGTTCCCCAGAACACTTGTAACAGACCTGTTTAGTTCAAATCTGCACCTTGTATATGCAATTAATAGGCATTAAGAAATCGAAACCATATTGGCACAAAATTTTGTTGGAGCATATTGAACTGGAGGGATTCTCTGGGTTCTCTCTCTTCCTCTCTACCTCTACCCCTCTACCTCTACCCCTCTCTCTCACTCACGCCTGTCAAACAGGTGAACCGTCCACTTCACTGCTGTTTGATACTTTAAGTAATTGATACATGAGTGGTCCCATTGATTTAGTCCTCCCTGGCCTCTCCCTGTCCTATCGACACCCAAGGCCCCCTGCACACATGCACGCACACATGCACACACCCTTATGTATAAGGGCTTTATGTTCAGCGCCTCCGTAGCCGATCCGGCACCCCTGGTTTCTCCTGAGCGGGACAGAGTGGTGTGGTTGTTGAGGAAATGATGCTCTTTCCTGGCCTGGAGGACCTGGCAATACTGGGTTACAGTGTGAGAACGTTTCACCGCTGCTTTTGACAACATTCCCTCTGGGGGCGTAGAATCCCACTGGGAATGTCGGAACGCCCCTGAGTTGTCGTCTGGGCGACCTCTACCTAAATAACAAGCAGTCTACACAGGAGTGACTTCATTCTCTGTGTGCCTGCATTGCTATAGATATGGACCATTTACTAAACATAGACATTGAGGTGGCAAAACATTTATCCACAATTGACATGTTATAATCTCCTTCAAAATTAACTCAAAGTCAAACCTGACATAAAGCACTAGTAGTGGATTTAATAGCGTGTTTCAGATTTCACAGACAATATGCACATAAAGCTTAGCATTCATCTGTGTTTGACACTTTAGGGCAAAAGCAGATGTTGGTTTAATTGCGCTGCAGTAAGCTGGCCTGAAGGAAAGCGTTTCAGTCAATAACATAATCATACAGTGAGCCAGTACTATAGCCTGCAATGTGAAAAGATCTCCATTGTGAAACTACATAGCTGGCTTTGTCTTAGTTGTGGTTTGCATGCAAGCGGGTCAAAACATACAGCAAGCAACATTTACGAGAACAAACGCAGGAAAACACATTTCTGTTCATGCCAGTTGTTAGTCAGTCATTCACAAATCTTAAAGCCGTTTATCATCTTGCCACTAGCCTCTACAGATTAAAAACAACCTGCAGCTCAGTCATCTTTTCAGATTTCACTTGTCTTCTATCATTCTATCAGCTGTTATAATAATGCAAATACAGCTCTCTCTCCTTCTCGCCCCCTGTCCCTTCCTCTCCGGCATTGAAGTGTAAGGCTCTAAACCCGAACCAGAAAGTCGCAGCGAGGTATTTCCTGTATGCTTCAGTTCACCTTGGTGCAGGGGTCACTGGGAAAAGTGGGAAGGTTCTCTTCTCTGCCGATCATGGTGTGTGTCACGACGTGTGTGTGTGTGTGTGTGTGTGTCTCTTATTGAACCTCATGTGGCTGTTTGATGTTGCTCTGCCACAGCAGATTTCAGGCTCCGGTTGTACAACGCCTTGGTCATTGTTACGTTCCCCAGCAAGAAATATCGCTCAAACAGAAAGGGGAACTAACAAAGAGTCACAACAACTAAAACAAAACAGGTGGGGTTTTAGGAGGGGTTCTGATAGACACTCATGTGGGTGTCTACTGAAAGTTGACTAGCAATAATAACTACACTGAAAGACACCCACCATGAGCGCCTACTAAGAGGCAAACAAAAGAAAAACCCACACCAAACTTAGACAGGAAGCAGAGCAAAACGGGAAGATGAGATGGGCGTTTTTCTAGAAATCAAATAGGGAGAGCCAACTAAAACTATTGGCCCTCCACATCTCTCAAGACAACTGAAGCACTGGGCCAGCCACTCTTAAATATCACCTGGGCTAGCACAGGTAAAACACCTTCCGACTAACAAGATGGTCAAGCCAGCAGAGCTGTAACACATACTGACTAATGAGGTGGCACCAGTCGGTGCGCCCTACTCTGCTAACGTGCTAAAAGTCCAACCTTGAACTATAAATGGATAAACCAAAAGCCTGTAACAGTCATTTAGACCTGGGCTGTAATGTAGTTAAGGCTCTGCAGTCAGCTCTGTGGTAACATGGTGACAGGTGATGCAGATGGCATGTAATGGAGAACAGATCTGCTCAGGGCTGATTCCCAGCTCTTCTTTGTGTAGTTAGCCAATCACTCAGATGTCTTCAGGTTTCAGTCATACTGAGAAGGATGTATATATTTTTTAAATGTATAAAATGTTTTCTTTCCCAGTACACATTGTCAGAAGGACCACGTGTGAATGTCACTGTGATTCCACATATTGACTCCTCCTGTTACCACGTCACTGTGATTCCACATATTGACTCCTCCTGTTACCACGTCACTGTGATTCCACATATTGACTTCTCCTGTTACCACGTCAATGTGATTCCACATATTGACTCCTCCTGTTACCACGTCACTGTGATTCCACATATTGACTCCTCCTGTTACCACGTCACTGCGATTCCACATATTGACTCCTCCTGTTACCACGTCACTGTGATTCCACATATTGACTCCTCCTGTTACCACGTCACTGTTATTCCACCTATTGACTCCTGTTACCACGTCACTGTGATTCCACATATTGACTCCTGTTACCACGTCACTGTGATTCCACATATTGACTCCTCCTGTTACCATGTCACTGTGATTCCACATATTGACTCCTCCTGTTACCACGTCACTGTGATTCCACATATTGACTCCTCCTGTTACCACGTCACTGTGATTCCACATATTGACTCCTCCTGTTACCACGTCACTGTGATTCCACATATTGACTCCTCCTGTTACCACGTCACTGTGATTCCACATATTGACTCCTCCTGTTACCACGTCACTGTGATTCCACATATTGACTCCTGTTACCACGTCACTGTGATTCCACATATTGACTCCTCCTGTTACCATGTCACTGTGATTCCACATATTGACTCCTCCTGTTACCACGTCACTGTGATTCCACATATTGACTCCTCCTGTTACCACGTCACTGTGATTCCACATATTGACTCCTCCTGTTACCACGTCACTGTGATTCCACATATTGACTCCTCCTGTTACCACGTCACTGTGATTCCACATATTGACTCCTCCTGTTACCACGTCACTGTGATTCCACATATTGACTCCTCCTGTTACCACGTCACTGTGATTCCACCTATTGACTCCTGTTACCACGTCACTGTGATTCCACATATTGACTCCTGTTACCACGTCACTGTGATTCCACATATTGACTCCTCCTGTTACCACGTCACTGTGATTCCACATATTGACTCCTCCTGTTACCACGTCACTGTGATTCCACATATTGACTCCTCCTGTTACCACGTCACTGTGATTCCACATATTGACTCCTCCTGTTACCACGTCACTGTGATTCCACATATTGACTCCTCCTGTTACCACGTCACTGTGATTCCACATATTGACTCCTCCTGTTACCACGTCACTGTGATTCCACATATTGACTCCTCCTGTTACCACGTCACTGTGATTCCACATATTGACTCCTCCTGTTACCACGTCACTGTGATTCCACATATTGACTCCTCCTATTACCACGTCACTGTGATTCCATATTGACTCCTCCTGTTACCACGTCACTGTGATTCCACATATTGACTCCTCCTGTTACCACGTCACTGTGATTCCACATATTGACTCCTCCTGTTACCACGTCACTGTGATTCCACATATTGACTCCTCCTGTTACCACGTCACTGTGATTCCACATATTGACTCCTCCTGTTACCACGTCACTGTGATTCCACATATTGACTCCTCCTGTTACCACGTCACTGTGATTCCACATATTGACTCCTCCTGTTACCACGTCACTGTGATTCCACATATTGACTCCTCCTGTTACCACGTCACTGTGATTCCACATATTGACTCCTCCTGTTACCATGTCACTGTGATTCCACATATTGACTCCTCCTGTTACCACGTCACTGTGATTCCACATATTGACTCCTCCTGTTACCACGTCACTGTGATTCCACATATTGACTCCTCCTGTTACCACGTCACTGTGATTCCACATATTGACTCCTCCTGTTACCATGTCACTGTGATTCCACATATTGACTCCTCCTGTTCTGCTTTATGTCACTAATCCAAAGAATCAGTGTATCGTTCAAACCCTTTCTAGACTAGACTGGCCACCCCTTGGAGCCTGGTTCCTCTCTAGGTTTCTTCCTAGGTTCCTGCCTTTCTAATGAGTTTTTCCTACCCCCTGGGCTTCTTTATCTGCATTGCATGCTGTTTGGGGTTTTAGACTGAGTTTTTGTATAAGCAGCTTGTGACACCTGCTGATGTAAAAAGTGCGTTATGAAATACATTTGATTGAGTACTGTAGCACAGTACAGACTACCAGAGGACAACTTGATAACACTGAGTAACTAGACATTGTGAAATCACATTTTATTGTCTGCACTGCACCACCTGACAGTGCACCTGTGCTGTGAGCTACACAATGGTGGTTTCTGTCCACATTGATAGTTTCAGTGCACACTGCTGCCCATGGCAATGAGAGGAAGGAGACCCACCCACCTGTGGACACCTCGCACTAGGCTCTGAGCTGTAGACACCTCGCACTAGGCTCTGAGCTGTAGACACCTCGCACTAGGCTCTAAGCTGTAGACACCTCGCACTAGGCTCTGAGCTGTAGACACCTCGCACTAGGCTCTGAGCTGTAGACACCTCGCACTAGGCTCTGAGCTGTAGACACCTCGCACTAGGCTCTGAGCTGTAGACACCTCGCACTAGGCTCTGAGCTGTAGACACCTCGCACTAGGCTCTGAGCTGTGGACACCTCGCACTAGGCTCTGAGCTGTAGACACCTCGCACTAGGCTCTGAGCTGTAGACACCTCGCACTAGGCTCTGAGCTGTAGACACCTCGCACTAGGCTCTGAGCTGTAGACACCTCGCACTAGGCTCTGAGCTGTACACACCTCGCACTAGGCTCTGAGCTGTGGACACCTCGCACTAGGCTCTGAGCTGTGGACACCTCGCACTAGGCTCTGAGCTGTGGACACCTCGCACTAGGCTCTGAGCTGTAGACACCTCGCACTAGGCTCTGAGCTGTGGACACCTCGCACTAGGCTCTGAGCTGTAGACACCTCGCACTAGGCTCTGAGCTGTAGACACCTCGCACTAGGCTCTGAGCTGTGGACACCTCGCACTAGGCTCTGAGCTGTGGACACCTCGCACTAGGCTCTGAGCTGTGTGTGAGCTGTGTGCGAGCTGTGTGCATAGGAGTCGGCGATGGTATGGCCCTTTAGGTGAGTGACTGTACAGATTGTTGGGAATACTGACGGGAATCTGATGGGAATAATGACAGGAATCTGACTGGAAGTTTGTAGCTTTTCTCAGGGAACGTTGTTAACTTAACAGTTCTAAGAGAATTCCTAGCTTCTTGCCTTCTGCTCAGTATGGACCTTCCTAAGTCTTCCTTTCTCACGCACACACACACACACACACACACACACACACACACACATACACACACACACACACACACACACACACACACACACACACACACACACATACACAAATCCCTCAACACGCATCGACGTGACCATCACATTCCTTTTCTTAATGAGACTTGGCTGAAATAGATTTTTCGGTGAGATTGATTTTCTCAATGGGCCATATATCCCCATGTATTTTCTTTGATGTGTAAAAACCACCCTGGAGAATCTAAAAGCAGGGAGAACATAATGCTCAGAGTTAAGTGCTGTTTTGGAAACCTTCTACTATCCACAAGTTATTAAAACAAGACCCAATTTAGGATCTGACTTCAGCAATCAAGTTTTACGACCTGTCTGTGGCTGTCTGCACCTTGTGTGTGTGATAAAATGAAACAAAGCCTAATCCAGACTTGAATTAGGAAGTGAATAGATTTTTTTCCTGCTAAATCACTCGGGCATGCTCTTGTTTCTGTCTTATGAACATCAATACACACCGTTAGGATTGAATAGGAAGCAGGTCCAGGCTGCTTTGATCTTGGTAGCAGAGGGAGTGGGCTGGAGGAGTAATCTTTCACAAGAAATAAGAATAGAAAAGTAATAAGAATAGAACAGTAATAAGAATAGAACAGTAATAAGAATAGAACAGTAATTAGAATAGAACAGTAATTACAATAGAGAATGCCTGTGGGTTGAGAGGCCACCTCTTTAGTAGACTTTAGTATGACGTGAATGTGAAAGACTTTTCTATACTAAATGAGGGACGATTCTACGTAATAATCCAGTCAACTCTGTCTGATGTATGTGGTGATGACTAACAACGTTTCTTACATTAAAACAATAAACTGTATACATTACTGATCCCCCCCCCCACCAGCCTTGCAGTGTTGTGTCCAGCCTGTGAAGACCATGAATTCCAGGTCATTTTCTTCACAGGGAGTCCGTCTACACATGTATAGAACCCATCTGGAAGGATATAGGCCACTAAAGGGTGTTATTATCTGGTCACTATTACAAAGGTGGTCTGTGGTGGCCTGTGGTCTCATGTTAATAATGTTCTGTAAATATCTAGGTGTATTAAATGCATTTGGAATCTCTGTTCTGACTGGTTGTGAAGGAAAAGAGAGTCAAGGGACGGACACTGACCCTGTGTCCTGACCAGGAAAAACTCCAGCCCCACAGACAGACATCTTGCTGTCTATCGTGGTCTCTGGCAGGCAGGAGAATGGATTTCTCAGACCAGACATTCTAATCCTCACCCTGACCTCTTCTGGCCTGACCCCTCTCTTCTATGGCCCCTTCCAATTAACTCTAACATTCCGATTCTGACAGCTCCCTTCCATCCAGGTCACTGCCCACGACAAGGGCTGGGTCAATCCTGATTCATATTGAGACAACCCAACCAGCAATGAAGAGATTTGGAATGAAGGAGTCCAATTATCAATAAATAGGTTGACATTGTGCCAAATGGCTCCCTGTTTCCTATGTCGTGCTCTACTTTTCTATGGACTCAAGTCTCTCTGGCCAAAATGAATGCTCTGGGTACCATTTCAGCTTAACTCGCAATTGAGTGTCTCCATATTGCAATGGTTTTGTGGGAGGTAGTTCCATATGTGATGAGTCCTGCTGTGGTTTTGGAATGAATCGGGTCAGGGAGGGATAGGGGATGGTTTTGGAATGAATCGGGTCAGGGAGGGATAGGGGATGGTTTTGGAATGAATCGGGTCAGGGAGGGATAGGGGATGGTTTTGGAATGAATCGGGTCAGGGAGGGATAGGGGATGGTTTTGGAATGAATCGGGTCAGGGAGGGATAGGGGATGGTTTTGGAATGAATCGGGTCAGGGAGGGATAGGGGATGGTTTTGGAATGAATCGGGTCAGGGAGGGATAGGGGATGGTTTTGGAATATCTTTCCCAAAGCCAGAGCAGCTGTAGTGGTAACCGATGTATTGGCATGCAGGGGGAAATTCAGACATTGTGGTTAAACATTCACTTCATTGACATATATGGTTGAAAACATACAGTAGGCTATAATATAATCTGGGATATCTGACATGCACAAACCTGGAGAGACAACTGGCACTGACTCAGGCAATATTGTTTCAGATTCATGCACACACTGGCACATGCGCCCACGTAGTACTTCATTCTAGTAACTTGAAGTATGCGTTGATAATCAGTTCCACCGGTAAATGAGAATCAGGAGGGGCTTCCAACTACCATTGTTACCTTCCCACAAAGTTACCCCCAGTCTGCCAAGTATCTTTATCAGGGAATTCAACATCAACATATTTTTCACGCTACACAATAATTGTCCATCAGGGATTCTATTGAATTGGATGGACATTGGTGATATTTTTGTAAAAAACTAAGAAAAACATGTTATGTCAGTGCAATGCAAAGACAGTGTTTATGTTTCATACTGGGTCAGCCAGAGAAGCATTTCAGATACTGAATCATGAGTTAATGGTTGAGGGGAAAATGGGGTTTCAATTAACATTCCTATTCAGCATGCTGTTTTCTAAAATGATCTGGTAGCAGTGAATTAGTTACTTCAAAGAATTCAGGGTAATTGGTAACTGTTACCAAATGGTAATGCTACTTGTTTTTAGATGTCCCAATAGAAATAAAAGGGTAATCATTAGGTAATTACTTTCTAATTACATCTAACCACATCAATACCAAGTGAATAACAGACCCCTCCCCCTGTCATTAGGTAATTACTTTCTAACCACATCAATACCAAGTGAATAACAGACCCCTCCCCCTGTCATTAGGTAATTACTTTCTAATTACATCTAACCACATCAATACCAAGTGAATAACAGACCCCTCCCCCTGTCATTAGGTAATTACTTTCTAATTACATCTAACCACATCAATACCAAGTGAATAACAGACCCCTCCCCCTGTCATTAGGTAATTACTTTCTAATTACATCTAACCACATCAATAACAAGTGAATAACAGACCCCTCCCCCTGTCATTAGGTAATTACTTTGTAATTACATCTAACCACATCAATACCAAGTGAATAACAGACCCCTCCCCTTTTCATTAGGTAATTACTTTGTAATTACATCTAACCACGTCAATACCAAGTGAATAACAGACTTCCCCTCTTCCCCCCTTCCTCCACCACCGGTTGAACACAGCACATAATTCATCATGTAGTCTGGGTGATGTATTATTTTCATGTTGAGAGGAAACGCAATATCCTGTTCAAGCACTGGGCTTAATACCACAAGGAGTCAGGGTGGCCCCTCGACTTGTACAGGGCTCTGAGTGCCCCTGAAACTATAGACCTGAAGGACTCTCTGAGACTATGATATATGAGCTGTATGTCTGTCCTGTCTGTCCTGTCTGTCTGTCTGTCTGTCTGTAATGGCTGCAGAAAAAGCCTGGTGTAATGAGGTGTCTGTCTGTCTGTTATGGCTGCAGAAAAAGCCTGGTGTAATGAGGTGTCTGTCTGTCTGTTATGGCTGCAGAAAAAGCCTGGTGTAATGAGGTGTCTGTCTGTCCTGTCTGTTATGGCTGCAGAAACAGCCTGGTGTAATGAGGTGTCTGTCTGTCCTGTCTGTTATGGCTGCAGAAAAAGCCTGGTGTAATGAGGTGTCTGTCTGTCCTGTCTGTTATGGCTGCAGAAAAAGCCTGGTGTAATGAGGTGTCTGTCTGTCCTGTCTGTTATGGCTGCAGAAAAAGCCTAGTGTAATGAGGTGTCTGTCTGTCCTGTCTGTGTATGTCTGTTATGGCTGCAGAAAAAGCCTAGTGTTATGAGGTGTCTGTCTGTGTATGTCTGTTATGGCTGCAGAAAAAGCCTGGTGTAATGAGGTGTCTGTCCTGTCTGTCTGTCTGTCTGCAGAAAAAGCCTCTGTGTAATGTCCGTCTGTCTGTCTGTCTGTCTGTCTGTCTGTCTGTCTGTCTGTCTGTCTGTGTCTGTCTTGTCCTGTCTGTCTGTCCGTCCGTCTGTCCCGTCCGTCCTCCCGTCCGTCTGTCTGTCTGTCTGTCTGTCTGTCATGGCTGCAGAAAAAGCCTGGTGTAATGAGGTGTCTGGGAGGGAGGGAATGGTTCTCGTTATAGCTACCTATCTATAAAGGGCAGTGGTTACTGGTTACCAAACCTTCGTTAGAACCAGTGTTCGAGTGTATGTTTTTCCTGTGGCATTGCATGTCAATTCCATGTACCACAACTAGAGACCTATGGCAACCTTTTGCTAAAATGTTCTTATTGGCATCAAGTTATTTGGCTGTTCGAAGAAGTAACCCAGAGCAACACAGTCAAGTGAGAGAGGAAAGAGGTGCCCTCATTTAAAAGACCCTAGCCCTCAACAAAAGTTGCTTTCAAACCAGGCTCTATGAGCTATCCCGTGTGCTTTTCTGACGTAGGAAGCATTTATAAGAGAAACCTTGAACAGGAACCTTGGAGCTGGTCTGATTCCAAACCCTAACCTGCTACTACTGATGTATACTCAACAAACAATATCTGTCTTGTGTTTTCTGTGAGCAAGAGCATTTGCACATATTTTTTCTTGCATAAAGTCTTACATTCATGATCTAATTATGGAGCCTACAGAATGAAATGGCGAGGCCTGTCTAATTTCTACATACCAACTAAGAACTGTTGGATATTGACTTCAGAAAAGCCCCTTGGTTGGCCCATGTGTATTTCAATGTCATCCAGAATATCATTTTGATACCAGCCCTATTGAAATACACATAGTCTACATATGTTACGTAATACGTGTGAAATAATTAAATGGTTTATTTATTATATACAACATGGCAAGTTTAATTGGGTTTGTGTGCTGTTGGCGTGTAAGAATAGCCACGAATTATACGCACATTATTATGCTTGAATGGCAATGTGACTGTATTAGGCCTATAGGTAACAGTTGAGATTCACACCTGTCTGTCGGGTTCCAGTTGAATTGCTATTCAATAGGGACAGTGATATAGTCAATCGTTGGGACGTCCTTGCCCCTAAACCCCACCCTAACCCTTACTTTAACCATTTTAACTTCAATGAGGTAGGGATGTCCCAACTCCCAAGGATTCTGGATAGCAAGGGCCTATTCAATAGCCAACCTGAGACTCATTTTATTGGCCCTGTCCATTGGCAATTTTAGCATGTACATCTTGGTGGGGAAAAAAAAAAAAGAAGTGGGATGAATGCCACAACACTAAACAATACATTAATTGCACTATAACGGTGACAAACTGTTAGGGCCTACATAAAGCTGTCCCAACAGCAGTCTCAACATCTTACCACTGTTACAGCTGGCTATCAGCGGAGCCTTGTCTGGCAGAGAAACAGTTAATTCAGCCTCATTTACTGCCTGACTTGCTTAAACTAATGTGGTTTCTAATGACAATTGAGATGTACAAACTATAGCATAAGGGGCCGACAGGCGGATAAGAGGAAATCCGTCATTTCGATTAAGACATTAATGAGCGAGCTAGGACGGACGTAGTTATTATAACTATTTGTTCAGCACTTTTGAAATGTACAGCAACAGAATTCAGAACATTGGCCATTCTTACACCAAGTCAGAACTTTAGGATAAATAAAGGGGGCATATAAGCAGACAATGAAAGCTCTTACAATACTTGATGATTACATTTCTCTAGGCTTCATGTGCACCACCAAATAGACAAATAGACAATATTAATAGGGTGAGGCACATGGGCTACTAACAACTTACTACACAACATACATTTAGTATTACTTTCTTAGCTATGGTATACATATCTCCCTAGCATATTACATAATTTATGCATACATTTTTGGACTCACCATGTTGTGCTGTGCTCACTTGAATAGGAAGGTTACCCTGCGGTACTTCATGGGCAAATTATGTCATCAAAGTCTGGCATTCTCTGGATTTATGGTGCTTTCAAAACAACTGGGAACTTGAATCATGATGACGTCATTGATCTTCAGGTCGTAGCTCTAGAAAGAGGCCGGATTTACAATTCCGAGTTGGATGACCGTTCAAAATGTCCCAGTTGTCTTGAACTCACTGAAGTCAGATTTTGCAGTTCCGAGTTAAGATGTTTTGAGCACGGCACAAATCATGCTTCATTGACAGCATGGCCAATGTTGAATGTTTATCATTTTAAACTTGGAAAAGAGCCCCTTAATCCCAGAGTTGGGACCACACAGCCACTCCACTGAAAAGCAGGCTAGTGATTGCTTTGCTTGCAGTTAGCCACAGTCACTGATTCCTTCCAAACCACTCATTGTTGACTTTGCGATTTCTAACTTGTTGTGTAATGTTTATGTCCAATGGCCGATGAGCACCGATATGTTTTATCTATAATTTCTCTTCATATGACAAGGATTAAAAACAATGCCAGTATATTGTCCAGATGATTCATGATGATGACTGCTAGTGTAACAGTATAGACTTTACGTCCGTCCCCTCGCCCCGACCTGGGCGCGAACCAGGGACGCTCTGCACACAACAACAGTCACCCTCGAAGCATCGTTACCCATCGCTCCACAAAAGCCACGGACCACTACTTCAAGGTCTAAGAGCAAGTGACGTCACCGATTGAAACGCCACTAGCGCGCACCACCGCTAACTAGCTAGCCATTTCACATCGGCTACACTAGCTAAGATTTTGAAAGTATGATGTCCAATCAAAGCTACTGTAGATATAATGTGATTTTTTTGTCATTTTATCTGTGGACAGTGACCTTGAGCCTTCTTGGATGGGCACTTCTAATGTAACTCTATGGCAGCAACCAAGGGTCTAGAATTGTCTAGCCTACCCTTAGACTTGGCGGTGACGTAGTGTCTCCATGCGTGACAGAACACTGAGCCAATCACAGTGCAACGCTCCATTTTTTCTGCTGGCTTGCCCCACCGCCACAGAAAGCACTGAGCTAAGCTGAAACACCTGCATTTTGGAGCTTCCTTACTCAATAAAGCAAAAAAGAGAATGTTTGTATGCGGCTTTATTAACTCAGTGATATATATTTATTTTTTGACATTGTTTGAAAACTTAAAAAAAATAAATGTATTATCTTTTTTCACCCCCCTTTATTTAACCAGGTAGGCTAGTTGAGAACACCTTTATTTAACCAGGTAGGCTAGTTGAGAACACCTTTATTTAACCAGGTAGGCTAGTTGAGAACACCTTTATTTAACCAGGTAGGCTCGTTGAGAACACCTTTATTTAACCAGGTAGGCTAGTTGAGAACACCTTTATTTAACCAGGTAGGCTCGTTGAGAACACCTTTATTTAACCAGGTAGGCTCGTTGAGAACACCTTTATTTAACCAGGTAGGCTCGTTGAGAACACCTTTATTTAACCAGGTAGGCTCGTTGAGAACACCTTTATTTAACCAGGTAGGCTCGTTGAGAACACCTTTATTTAACCAGGTAGGCTAGTTGAGAACACCTTTATTTAACCAGGTAGGCTAGTTGAGAACACCTTTATTTAACCAGGTAGGCTAGTTGAGAACACCTTTATTTAACCAGGTAGGCTCGTTGAGAACACCTTTATTTAACCAGGTAGGCTAGTTGAGAACACCTTTATTTAACCAGGTAGGAACCAGGTAGGCTCGTTGAGAACACCTTTATTTAACCAGGTAGGCTCGTTGAGAACACCTTTATTTAACCAGGTAGGCTAGTTGAGAACACCTTTATTTAACCAGGTAGGATAGTCGAGAACACCTTTATTTAACCAGGTAGGCTAGTCGAGAACACCTTTATTTAACCAGGTAGGCTAGTTGAGAACACCTTTATTTAACCAGGTAGGCTAGTTGAGAACACCTTTATTTAACCAGGTAGGCTAGTTGAGAACACCTTTATTTAACCAGGTAGGCTAGTTGAGAACACCTTTATTTAACCAGGAGGCTAGTTGAGAACACCTTTATTTAACCAGGTAGGCTCATTTGAGAACACCTTTATTTAACCAGGTAGGCTAGTTGAGAACACCTTTATTTAACCAGGTAGGCTAGTTGAGAACACCTTTATTTAACCAGGTAGGCTCGTTGAGAACACCTTTATTTAACCAGGTAGGCTAGTTGAGAACACCTTTATTTAACCAGGTAGGCTAGTAACCAGGTAGGCTAGTCGAGAACACCTTTATTTAACCAGGTAGGATAGTCGAGAACACCTTTATTTAACCAGGTAGGCTTCGAGAACACCTTTATTTAACCAGGTAGGCTAGTCGAGAACACCTTTATTTAACCAGGTAGGCTAGTCGAGAACACCTTTATTTAACCAGGTAGGCTAGTTGAGAACACCTTTATTTAACCAGGTAGGCTAGTCGAGAACACCTTTATTTAACCAGGTAGGCTAGTTGAGAACACCTTTATTTAACCAGGTAGGCTAGTTGAGAACACCTTTATTTAACCAGGTAGGCTAGTTGAGAACACCTTTATTTAACCAGGTAGGCTAGTTGAGAACACCTTTATTTAACCAGGTAGGCTAGTTGAGAACACCTTTATTTAACCAGGTAGGCTCGTTGAGAACACCTTTATTTAACCAGGTAGGCTGAGAACACCTTTATTTAACCAGGTAGGCTAGTTGAGAACACCTTTATTTAACCAGGTAGGCTAGTCGAGAACACCTTTATTTAACCAGGTAGGCTAGTCGAGAACACCTTTATTTAACCAGGTAGGCTCGTTGAGAACACCTTTATTTAACCAGGTAGGCTAGTTGAGAACACCTTTATTTAACCAGGTAGGCTAGTTGAGAACACCTTTATTTAACCAGGTAGGCTAGTTGAGAACACCTTTATTTAACCAGGTAGGCTCGTTGAGAACACCTTTATTTAACCAGGTAGGCTAGTTGAGAACACCTTTATTTAACCAGATAGGCTAGTTGAGAACACCTTTATTTAACCAGGTAGGCTAGTTGAGAACACCTTTATTTAACCAGGTAGGCTAGTTGAGAACACCTTTATTTAACCAGGTAGGCTCGTTGAGAACACCTTTATTTAACCAGGTAGGCTCGTTGAGAACACCTTTATTTAACCAGGTAGGCTAGTCGAGAACACCTTTATTTAACCAGGTAGGATAGTCGAGAACACCTTTATTTAACCAGGTAGGCTAGTCGAGAACACCTTTATTTAACCAGGTAGGCTAGTCGAGAACACCTTTATTTAACCAGGTAGGCTAGTCGAGAACACCTTTATTTAACCAGGTAGGCTAGTCGAGAACACCTTTATTTAACCAGGTAGGCTAGTTGAGAACACCTTTATTTAACCAGGTAGGCTAGTTGAGAACACCTTTATTTAACCAGGTAGACTAGTTGAGAACACCTTTATTTAACCAGGTAGGCTAGTTGAGAACACCTTTATTTAACCAGGTAGGCTAGTTGAGAACACCTTTATTTAACCAGGTAGGCTAGTTGAGAACACCTTTATTTAACCAGGTAGGCTAGTTGAGAGCACCTTTATTTAACCAGGTAGGCTAGTTGAGAACACCTTTATTTAACCAGGTAGGCTAGTTGAGAACACCTTTATTTAACCAGGTAGGCTAGTTGAGGACACCTTTATTTAACCAGGTAGGCTAGTTGAGAACACCTTTATTTCACCAGGTAGGCTCATTGAGAACAAGTTCTCATTTGCAACTGCGACCTGGCCAAGATAAAGCATAGCAGTGTGAACAGACAACACAGAGTTTACACATGGAGTAAACAATTATCAAGTCAATAACACAGTAGAAAAAACTGATATGTGACACCTATTAATGCTAAATATGTGTTGCCTGCCTTGAATGACCGGTCGACACTGGCCCTGTCACAACTAGCTGATTATCAGCATCCCTCCGCCTCCTCTGCCAGTGTCACCGCTGGTTACCTTGGAAGCAGGAGAAACTACCCCAGTCTGCGCTCCGCTAAATTACAGGCACAGCTCACAGCCACTGTCGGAATGTTTTACAAATTCTAGCGTTCCAATGAGAGTATGGTGGAATAGCATCACTTTACGAGTTGGAAGAAGAGCTTCAATTGTTTGATAGTGTCTGTAGCATGATATTTCTCACCTGGAATCGCGCAAATCCGAGATAACGAAAATGTCACAACAACGGGTCGTCCAACTGTCGACCGCCTCGCTCGCGCTGGTCTTCGGCAAGGACGAGGAGAGCTCGAGAGCCACCGGTGGAGAGAAATACAAGGCTGCAAGCGGCCAGGAGATTTTTGCCGATTTTAAAGCGCAAAATCTGCGCAGTTTTTGGAATAAAAGACTTGTGAAAGCTATAGCTGAAGTTTATTTCCAAGGATGGATGGAGAATTTGGTCCTGTTCGTCCATGGGAATGCCAACAACCTCGAGGTGCTGAGGGAAGCTTGGATGCGCCGAGCGCTGAGGTCACCCAAAGGGTTTGTCATCAAAGCAGTCGGTATGTACACGAATGATTATTCTAACGTCACTATTTATAGTTGTTTTAATGTGTTTATTTTTATTGACATGTCTGAGAAAACATGCTGCCCGTGCAATAATAAATAATGGAATGCTCATTGCCGTCTTGGCACACAATAAATTAGAATTTTATTTAATGAGAAAATTATCAAACCCCATAATGGGTTTACGTATTGTTAAGTATGGACTTGAGTCCCCATACACCAGAATTTCTAGGGACTCTTTGGGAAATGCTTTGTTTACACAGCACTTAGCAGCCTTGAGAGAGAACATGTGTAAGATAATGAAAATAAAAGCCTGACAAAATGTCAATGACATGTGATCTGATCCTGTTTTCGGGTCAGACTTTTTTTGTTGCGATGTTCCTGAATAATTTATACTTTTTTCAAATCTTATTGCACTGGATACGTGAAGAGCAACATTGAGATTGAGCATGTATTGCTCATAGTCCCTGTAGAAAAGATAGCCTAAAGATAGCCCTTGTTTTATTATATTCAATATTATATGATGCAGTTAGGCTATTGGTCCTCAATACTGTATTTAGAGGTATTTAGAGGTTTATTACTCAGTAGGTATATTAACATGATAAGAAATAGGCCTGTCCTACCATATCATTTTTTTGTGATATAACATTATCCAACAAAAAGAGAATGTTGTCTTCAGTACTAGAGGATGTTCAAGTCTAGGCCTACATACCGTGCCTGTTTCATTCATGTGGTGATTGGTGTAGAAGTCAAAGCTTTCAAATGCAGGCCTTGGTAAACTATCTATTGGCTTTGTCACAAAGCTTTAGAGGCGATGTCCAATAAAGATCGGCTTGCTCAAACATTTGCCTGGCGGTCTTACACATATTTTTGACTGACCAGTCAGTGTTGTCTTTCATGTTGACACATTCTGTCTGTTTACAAACCTCTGTACAACCACAATTAGACCTCGCTTTATAGGCATGGGAAACACATGTTTACATTGCCAAAACAAGGGAAATAGATCATAAAAAAAGTTAAATAAAAATGCAGAAATTAACAGTAAACATTACACTAACAAAAGTTTCAAAAGAATAGAGACATTTCCAATGTCATATTATGGCTATATACAGTGTTGTAATAATAAGTACAAAAGAGAAAATAAATAAACAAATATGGGTTGTATTTACAATGGTGTTTGTGCTTCACTGGTTGCCCTTTTCTTGTGGCAACGGGTCAGAAATCTTGCTTCTGTGATGGCACAATGTGGTATTTCACCTAATAGATATGGGAGCTTATCAAAATTGGATTTGTTTTTGAATTCTTTGTGAGACTGTGTAATCTGAGGGAAATGTGTGTCTCTAATATGGTCATACATTTGTCAGGAGATCAGGAAGTGCAGCTCAGTCTCCACCTCATTTTGTGGACAGTGTGCACATTGGTGTAAAAACTAACTAGGAAGCCAAATTAAATGAACAACAGGTGTTGAAATTTAATTTTGTACTTATTTGCAATTTGTCAATATTCAAAAAGCCCTTATGAGTTTCAGAAAGCTATCATTTG
Source organism: Oncorhynchus keta (assembly GCF_023373465.1). Lineage (NCBI taxonomy): Eukaryota > Metazoa > Chordata > Actinopteri > Salmoniformes > Salmonidae > Oncorhynchus > Oncorhynchus keta. Next base: position 28,392,105 of record NC_068456.1, read on the forward strand.
ATCCTTTTCGGGCAGCTATATTGTGCAACATCCATACCGTATCTATGATAACATGATCTCATGGCTTGTACAATGTCAGTGAAGACTGGTTCTAGTAGGTGTAAATGACAGCTCTGTGTGGATTTTACACCTAATTATGGTAAGCTCAGAAGATACTAGAGAGAGAAAGAGAGAAAACATATGTTTCCCATGTCAATAAAGCCCTTGAATTGAATTGAGAGATTTGAAACAAGGTTTATGCAGCATGCAGGTCCAAAACACTCACCCACAAACATAGTATAGTCACTTTCAATACAGCCTGCTTTGTTGGCGTTGGACACATGGTCAGGTGGCTGGTCACAGGTCAGCAGTGTGTGTGTGCTTCAGAAATGTTCCCCATTTCAGTCTGTATGTCAAGGTGCACTGTGTGGAGAGAGGTAGAGGACAGGAATTAGAGGAAAAGGGAGAGAAAACCATACAAGGGGAGACGGAGGGAGAGGTAGAGAGGGAAGAAGGGAGGGAAAGGTGGAGAAGGAAGGGAAGGAGGGAGATGTGGAGAGGGAAGGGAAGGAGGGAGAAGTGGAGAGGGAAGAAGGGAGGGAAAGGTGGAGAAGGAAGGGAAGGAGGGAGATGTGGAGAGGGAAGGGAAGGAGGGAGAAGTGGAGAGGGAAGGGAAGGAGGGAAGGGAAGGAGGGAAGGGGGGAGAGTGGAGAGGGAAGGGAAGGAGGGAGAAGTGGAGAAGGAAGGAGGGAGAAGTGGAGAGGGAAGGAGGGAGAAGTGGAGAGGGAAGGGAAGGAGGGAAAGGTGGAGAAGGAAGAGAAGGAGGGAGAAGTGGAGAGAAGGGAAGGAGGGAAAGGTGGAGAAGGAAGGGAAGGAGGGAGAAGTGGAGAAGGAAGGAGGGAGAAGTGGAGAGGGAAGGAGGGAGAAGTGGAGAGGGAAGGGAAGGAGGGAAAGGTGGAGAAGGAAGAGAAGGAGGGAGAAGTGGAGAGAGGGAAGGGAAGGAGGGAAAGGTGGAGAAGGAAGGAGGGAAAGGTGGGGAAGGAGGGAGAAGTGGAGAGGGAAGGGAAGGAGGGAAAGGTGGAGAAGGAAGGAGGGAAGGGAAGAGGGAAGGGTAGGGAGGAGTGAAGAAGAGGTGGAGAGGAAAGGACGGCGGTGGAGAGAGGTGAAGGTGAGAGGGCAGGACGGAAGTTGTGGGGAGGGAGGGGGGATGTGGAGAGGTAAGGGGGTTGAGAGGGAAGGAGGGAGAGTTAGAAATTGATATGCCGAACTGCCAGAGAGAGAGAGAGAGAACCCAAACAGGGAGCACAAACACCAACTGTTTATTTCCCTTTCATACTTCAACAACTTTCACATTGTTACAACACTGTTACATAGCCAATAATATAACATTTCAAATGTCTTTTAAAACTTTTATGAGTGTAATGTTTACTGTTAATTTTCCTTTTGTTTATTGTTCATTTCAGTTGCTTTGGCAATGTAAACATATGTTTCCCATGTCAATAAAGCCCTTTGAATTGAGAGATAGAGACTATGAGCACAGTCGTTTATAAGACTGCGTTAGTTTCCTCATTTTGTCTGTCTGATTATCACTGTGTCAGTGCTAATGGAGGGAGAAGACTGATGGTTCATGGGGCCGACACTCTTTGGATGAGGGGAGAGAGGAGGAGAGGAAGAGAGTGAGGGGGGGACGGGACGATGAAGGGGAATGGGTGAGGAGATAAGGGGCTTGGGGTGGCTGGTTGCAGTGGAATGGAATTGAGGAGGTGGGGTGTTTGGAGGGGATGAGGTGAGGGAGACACTGGGTGAAGGAATGATGAGGAGACGGGGTGGATTGTGAGACTAGGAGGATGAACAGGCTCTGTAGTTATGCCTTTCTGGGAATGGGCCCCCTGGTACTGGAGTTGACCTCTCACACTGGAATCTCTCGCTCTCTTTCCCACCCAATTAAATTTATGGGGCTTTATTGGCATGTGAAACATATGTTAACATTGTCAAAGCAATTGAAATAGATAATAAACAAAAGTGAGAAAAAAAAATGAACAGTAAACATTACACTTACAAAAGTTCCAAAAGAAGAAAGACATTTCAAATGTCATATCTCTTTCTCTCTCTTTCTGTCTGTCTGTTTGTCCCTATCCCTCTCTCCCTCTCTCTCTCCCTCTCGCTATCTCTCTCTCTCTCTCTATCTCTCTCTCTCTCTCTCTCTCTCTCTCTCTCTCTCTCTCTCTCTCTCTCTCTCTCTCTCTCTCTCTCTCTCTCTCTCTCCTCTCCCTCTCTCTCTCCTCTCTCTCTCCCTCTCCCTCCCTATCTCTCTCTCTCTCTCTCTCTCTCTCTCTCTCTCTCTCTCTCTCTCTCTCTCTCTCTCTCTCTCTCTCTCTCTCCTCTCTCTCTCTCTCTATCTCTGTCTCTCTCTCTCTCTCTCTCTCTCTCTATCCCTCTCTCCTCTCTCTCTCTCTCCCTGTCTCTCTCTCTCTCTCTCTCTGTCTCTCTGTCTCTCTCTCTCTCGCTCTCTCTCTCTATCCCTCTCTCCCTCTCTCTCTCTCCCTCTCGCTCTCTCTCCGTCTCTCTCTCTCTCTCTCTCTCTCTCTCTCTCTCTCTCTCTCTCTCTCTCTCCTGTCTCTCCTCTCTGTCTCTCTCTCTCTCTCTCTCTCTCTCTCTCTCTCTCTCTCTCTCTCTCTCTCTCTCTCTCTGTCTCTCTCTCTCTCTCTCTCTCTCTCTCTCTCTCTCTCTCTCTCTCTCTCTCTCTCTCTCTCTCTCTCTGCTCTCTCTCCCTCTCTCTCTCTCTCTCTCTCTCTCATGTCTCTCTCTCTCTCTATCTCTCTCTCTCTCTCTCTCCTCTCTCGCTCTCTCTCTCTCTCTCCCTCTCTCTCTCTCTCCTCTCTCTCTCTCTCTCTCTCTCTCTCTCTCTCTCTCTCTGTCTCTCTCTGTCTCTCTCTCTCTTTCATAGATTCTCTGAAATCATGAGGTTTTTCCCTACAAAATCTGTAGGGGCTCTGTTGAAGAAAGATTCTCTCTCTCTAAGGATCTATAGGCTAGTCTGCAGTGTTTCTCTCTCTCACTAGTCTAGATCATTCTCTGAATGATCTCTGTCTCTCTCTAAACTGTATTCTCTCTGTAGGGAAGAAGGTATTTTCTCCTCTCTCTCTAATCTCTCTCTCTCTAATCTCTTCTGTCTTCTAGCCTGTCTCTGCATGTACATCTTGGTGGGGCAGAAAATATATGGGATGCATGCCAGAAAAGCCACTACACTCTCAACACTCTACATTCTTGCACTCTCGGTGACAAACTATGTCCAAACAGTTAGGGCTCTCATAAAGCCTCCCAACTCTCTCTCTTACCCTGCTACACCTCTCTCTCTCTTGTCTGGCAGAGAAACAGTTCATTCAGCCTCATTTACTGCCTTTAAAAAAAACATAGTTGATATGGCTGACTTGCTTAAAAATATGTGGTTTCTACTGACAATTGAGATGTACAAACTATGGCATAAGGGGACTACAAGCACATAAGAGGCGATCCGTAATTTCGATTAAGACATTAATGAGCGAGCTAGGACGGACGTACTCAATATAACTATTTGTTCAGCACTATTGTAGTGTACAGTGACAGAATTCAGAACATGGGCCATTCTTACAATGTACTCCCGATACACCAAGTCAGAACTTTAGGATAAATAAAGGGGGCATATAAGCAGACAATGAAAGCTCTTACAATATTCAATGATTACATTTCTCAAAAACAGGTTATAGGCCCCACCAAGTCAGAACAGTAGACGAAATTAAGAGGTGGAAATAGACCAAATTATTAGGGTGAGGCACATGTGATACGAACAGCTTACTACACAACATTCCCTTAGTATTACTTTCTTAGCTACAGTATACATATCTCCCTAGCATATTACATAATTTATGAAGCAGCATAGAATACATTTTTGGACTCACCTTGTTGTGCTGTTCTCACTTGAACAGGTTAGGGGGCAAGGCGGTCCTTCGTCAGCAAATTGTGTCATCAAACTTTGTCATCAAAGTCTGTCAATCTCTGGATTTGGGCACTCTGAAAAAAACAAGGCTGAATCATGATGACGTCAGTGATCTTCAGGCCGTAGTTCTAGAAAGAGGTCAGAGTTCCGGATTTACAATTCCGAGTTGGATGAAAGTTCAAAATGTATTTTCCCAGTTCGTAACTCGTTTTTCCCGAGTTCCCAGTTGTCTTGAACTCACTAAAGTCAGATTTTTCAGTTCCGAGTTAACATTTGTTTTGAAAGAGGCACAAATCATGCTTTATTGACAGCATGGCCAATGTTGAATGTTTATAATTTTTAACTAGGAAAAGAGACCCTTAATCTTGGACTTGTGACCATACAGACAGTCCAATGAATAGCAGGATAATGATTGCTTTTCAATGCTTGCAGTTAGCCACTGATTCCGTCCAACCCAATCATTGTTGAATTTACTATTTCCAACTTGTTGTGTAATGTTTCTTCAATGGCTGATGAGCACCGATACGTTTTATCTATAATTTCTCTTCATCATTTATCTTCACATGACAAGGATTAAAAATAATTTGCCAGTAGATTGTCGACTTGATTCATGATGATGACTGATAGCTAAGATTTTGAAAGTATGATGTCCAATCAAAGCTACTGTACATATAGCATGATTTGATATCATTTTATCTGTGGCCAATGACCTTGAGCCTTTTTGGATGCGCACTTCTAATGTAACTCTATGGCAGCATCCAAGGGGCTTGAAATTTCTATCTCTACCCTTGGCGGTGAAGTAGTGTCCCCATGAGTGACAGAACACTGAGCCAATCATGGCGCAATGCTCTATATTTTCTGCTTGATTGCCCCACCACCACAGAAAGCACTGCGCTAGGCTGAAACACCTGTATTTTGGAGCTGCCTTACTCAAGAAAACAAAAAAGAGACCATGTTTGTATGCGGCTTTATTGACTCAATGATATATTTGTTTTACATTGTTTGCAAACTGATATGTGACACCTATTAATGCCAAAATAACATGCAAAACAGGAAAGCCTCTCACCCAAAGAATGTGGGGCTCAAAACAGGTGGGGCTCTGTCTGAATGCCGGGTCTCCACTGTGGAAGGATATAGTTATTGTTCCACTCTTCTCCACAGGTGAAATAGGAGGCTTCCCTCAACCATCAAAATGTCTGTTAGCTGCCTATTGAGAAGGATAACATTCATCCTAAATGGTACTCTATTTTCTATAGTGTAGTACTTTTGTTCAGGGCTCATACGTCTCTTGTCAAAAGTAGTGCACTATGTAGGGAATAGGGTGCCATTTTGGATGCACACTCGCTGTGGATATAGTTCCTGGTATGAGGCTAAGTCAGGCGGAGGGACACGCAGGGTAAAACATTTATGCTGAGTCGCCCTGTGGTGTAATGAGGTATCCTGTGTCCTCCTACACAATTGAGCCCTCCTCTTCCACCATCATGGGCAACAAGAGACTGGATGTTGTCACTGTCAGTGATGTGGTATTGATTTTAAATGTGGAGCTTTCAATTTAAGCATTTGTTTTAATGAAACTCTTCTCAACAAATTAGAATGTGTTGTCAATTTATTATACCTTTTTAAAATAAAAAATTGATTAAGAAAAAAGTAATTGGAGAAATATTGTGTTAGACCTATAACTTGACATGGTGAGAGGGTATACGTGCAACACAACTGTATACATTGCTTCCTGCTTCCAGCCCATTTCTCAAATGCTTCCCTCTTGAATCCTCGTGTTTTCCTCCTTCACATCTTGGATATGAAAGTGTTTGTACACTTTAAGACATAGGGAGTCTGATTTCATTGGGTTTTTTGGTCCGAGTCTCAGAGCTCAACTAATGGTTGTAACTCTCCCAGATGTTAGTTTATAAGCCACGACATCCCCTCACTGGGACTTACTGGGGTTAAACTGTCCACCTTGTTGTTCTGGTGTGTGTGTGACAGAGACAAAGTGTGTGTGCGGTGGGGTGTTGAACGGCCAGCTTGTCATGATCAACTGGCTAAGGTCAAAGGTTGTGACCTCTGGGCTAACTAGCCCCCGCGGGATCACCGGGCTTCACAGGGGTCGTTGTTAAGGCAACCGGCTCACATAATCTCAGCGTCTCCAGGTGTTCCATCCTTACACTTCTGTGTGTGTGCTTTGTTTCTATGTGTTCCTTATATACTGAAGAAGCTCTCTGTGTCTCTGCACAAGCTTTGTTTCTAGGTGTTCCTTATATACTGAAGAAGCTCTCTGTGTCTCTGCACAAGCTTTGTTTCTAGGTGTTCCTTATATACTGAAGAAGCTCTCTGTGTCTCTGCACAAGCTTTGTTTCTATGTGTTCCTTATATACTGAAGAAGCTCTCTGTGTCTCTGCACAAGCTTTGTTTCTATGTGTTCCTTATATACTGAAGAAGCTCTCTGTGTCTCTGCACAAGCTTTGTTTCTAGGTGTTCCTTATATACTGAAGAAGCTCTCTGTGTCTCTGCACAAGCTTTGTTTCTATGTGTTCCTTATATACTGAAGAAGCTCTCTGTGTCTCTGCACAAGCTTTGTTTCTAGGTGTTCCTTATATACTGAAGAAGCTCTCTGTGTCTCTGCACAAGCTTTGTTTCTAGGTGTTTTTCGCACACGGAGGAAGCCCAGTTCAGCCACCATCAATGCCTGTAGCAGAGCACTCTCTCTCCCATTAGTACAGTGCAGAGGGAGTGTTCCTGAGTGGAGATGAGGGTTGATGAGCTCCAAACTACATGTTATTTCAAGTGGCCGTGGCTGTTCATTCAACACAGCATGCAAAATAAGGTTGGTCGGGCTTAGCTTGGCATGGCTTCTCTAACGTTCAAGCACCCTGAGGACGATTCTTAACGTTGAAATGTGAATGAAGGAGCACATACCATTTTCCTCCAGAAGTTGTCAGAACAGGCCTAGCTATTCCCTATTGTTCCATACAGATTCAGCCAGACTGGCTGGGTCAGTGGAGTTCTGACAATGAAAATAGGCCTTGTTATGAAGCTTCATCTTTTGTGCTACCAGTCCAGTGTGAAAGTATATGGATGCTGTTTGGCATTTGAACCCAGAGGCACCCTGAGGTTTGTATGACTGGATCGTCTCTCATGGAGTCGACCTGGATCTGATTCCCACCAATAGCACCAGAGGAATGTTTTTTTAGAGGTAACCAAACACACTGTCTGTGTGTCTATCTGTGTCAAATCACATTGTATTGGTCACATACACATGGTTAGCAGATGTTATTGTGAGTGTAGCAAAATGCTTCTGCTTCTAGATCTGACAGCAGTATCTAACAGGTAATATCTAACCATTTCACAACTAACTTAATATCTAACAAATTCCACAACAAAACCTAATACACACAATCTAGTAAAGGAATGGGATAAGAATATATACAGTTGAAGTCGGAAGTTTACATACACCTTAGCCAAATACATTTAAACTCAGTTTTTCACAATTCCAGACATTTAATCCCAGTAAATATTCCCTGTTTTAGGTCAGTTAGGATCAACAATTTATTTTAAGAATGTGAAATGTCAGAATAATAGTAGAGAGAATTATTTATTTCCGCTTTTATTTCTTTCATCACATTCCCAGTGGGTCAGAAGTTTACATACACTCAATTAGTATTTGGTAGCATTGCCTTTAAATTGTTTAACTTGGGTCCAACGTTTCGGGTAGCCTTCCACAAGCTTCCCACAATAAGTTGGGTGAATTTTGGCCCATTCCTCCTGACAGTGCTGGTGTAACTGAGTCAGGTGTGTAGGCCTCCTGACAGAGCTGGTGTAACTGAGTCAGGTGTGTAGGCCTCCTGACAGAGCTGGTGTAACTGAGTCAGGTTTGTAGGCCTCCTGACAGAGCTGGTGTAACTGAGTCAGGTTTGTAGGCCTCCTGACAGAGCTGGTGTAACTGAGTCAGGTGTGTAGGCCTCCTGACAGAGCTGGTGTAACTGAGTCAGGTTTGTAGGCCTCCTGACAGAGCAGAGTCAGGTGGTAGGTAAGGCCTCCTGACAGAGCTGGTGTAACTGAGTCAGGTTTGTAAGGCCTCCTGACAGAGTCAGGTGTGTAGGCCTCCTGACAGAGCTGGTGTAACTGAGTCAGGTGTGTAGGCCTCCTGACAGAGTAACTGAGTCAGGTGTGTAACAGAGCTGGTGTAACTGAGTCAGGTTGTAGGCCTCCTGACAGAGCTGGTGTAACTGAGTGAGCCTCCTGACAGAGCTGGTGTTGAGTCAGTGTGTAGGCCTCCTGACAGAGCTGGTGTAACTGAGTCAGGTTTGTAGGCCTCCTTGAACGCACACGCTTCTTCAGTTCTGCCCACACGTTTTCTATAGGATTGAGGTCAGGGCTTTGTGATGGCCACTCCAATACATTGACTTTGTTGTCCTTAGGCCATTTTGACACAACTTTGAAAGTATGCTTGGAGTTATTGTCCATTTGGAAGACCCATTTGCGACCAAGCTTTAACTTCCTGACTGATGTCTTGAGATGTTGCTTCAATATATCCACATAATTTTCTTTCCTCATGATGCCATCTATTTTGTGAAGTGCACCAGTCCCTCCTACAGCAAAGCACCACCACAACATGATTCTGCCACACCCGTTCTTCACGTTTGGGATGGTGTTCCTCAGCTTGCAAGCCTCCCCCTTTTCCCTCCTTTTTCCTCGTCAGACTAGAGGACATTTCTCCAAAACGTATGATGTTTGTCCCCATGTGCAGTTGCAAAGCGTAGTCTGGCTTTTTTTATGGCGGGTTTGGAGCAGTGGCTTCTTCCTTGCTGAGCGGCCTTTCAGGTTATGTCAATATAGGACTCGTTTTACTGTGGATATAGATACTTTGGTACCTGTTTCCTTCACAATGTCCTTTGCTGTTGTTCTGGGATTGATTTGCAGTTTTCGCACCAAAGTACGTTCATCTTTAGAGGAAAGGCACAGTCAACTAAGTGAATGTAAACTTCTGACCCACTGGAATTGTGATACAGTGAATTATGAGTGAAATAATCTGTCTGTAAAAGATTGTTGGAAAAATGACTGTGTCATGCACAAAGTAGATGTCCTAACTGACTTGCTAAAACTATAGTTTGTTAACAACACATTTGTAGAGTGGTTGATAAATGGGTTTTAATGACTCTAACCTAAGTGTATGTAAACTTCCGACTTCAACTGCAAGTATAAAATATATGGATGAGCAGTGACAGAGCGGCTAAGATGCAATAGATAGTAAAGAATAGATAGTGAAGGATACAGTATATACATGAGATGAGTAATGTGAGATAAGTAAACATTCTTAAAGTGGCATTATTAAAGTGACTAGTGTTCCATTTATTAAAGCGGTCAATGATATCAAGTCTGTAGGTAGGCAGCCACCTCTGTGCTGGTGGTGGCTGTTTAACAATCTGATAGCCTTGCGATAGAAGCTGTTTTTCAGTCTCTCGGTCCCAGCTTTGATGCACCTGTACTGACCTCGCCTTCTGGATGATAGCGGGGTGAACAAGTAGTGGCTCAGGTGGTTGTTGTCCTTGAGGATCTTTTTTTGCCTTCCTGTGTCATCGTGTGTTATAGGTGTCCTGGAGGGCAGGTAGTTTGCCCCTGGTGATGCGTTGTGTAGACCGCACCACCGTCTGTAGAGCCTTGCGGTTGTGGATGGTGCAGTTGCCGTACCAGGTGGTGATACAACCCGACAGGATGCTCTCAATTGTGCACCTATAAAAGTTAGTCAGGGTTTTAGGTGACAAGCCACATTTTTTCAGCCTCCTGAGGTTGAAGAGGCGCAGTTGTGCCTTTTTCACCACACTGTCTGTGTGCGTGGACCATTTCAGTTTGTCGGTGATATGTACACAGAGGAACTTTCCACATTCTCCACTGCTGTCCTGTCGATGTGGAGATGGGGGTGCTCCCTTTGCAGTTTCCTGAAGTCCACGATCATCTCTTTTGTTTTGCTGACATTGAGTGAGAGGTTATTTTCCTGACACCACACTCCGAGGGGCCTCTCCTCCTCCCTGTAGGCCGTCTCGTCGTTGTTGGTAATCAAGCCTACCACTGTTGGGTCGCCTGCAAACTTTATGATTGAGTTGGAGGCGTGCATGGCCACACAGTTGTGGGTAAACAGGGAGTACAGGAGGGGGCTGAGAACGCCCCCTTGTGGGGCCCCAGTGTTGAGGATCAGCGGAGTGGAGATGTTTCTTCCTACATTCACCACCTGGGGCCGGCCCGTCAGAAAGTCCAGGACCCAGTTTCACAGGGCGGGGTCGAGCCCCGGGGTCTCAAGCTTATTGATGAGTTTGGAGGGTACTATGGTGTTGAATGCTGAGCTGTAGTCAATGAACAACATTCTTACATAGGTATTCCTCTTGTCCAGATGGGTTAGGGCAGTGTGCAGTGTGATGGCGATTGCATCGTCTGTGGACCTATTGGGGCGGTAAGCAAATTGAAGTGGGTCTAGGGTGATATGATCCTTGACAGGTCTCTCAAAGCACTTCATGATGACAGAAGGGAGTGCTACGGGGCGATTGTAATTTAGTTCAGTTACATTAGCTTTCTTGGGAACAGGAACAATGGTGGCCATCTTGAAGCATGTGGGGACAGCAGACTGGGATAAGAATTGATTGAATATGTCCGTAAACATGTCCGTCCATCTGTCTGTGTCTGTCTCTCTCTATCTGACTTCATCTCAGTCCTGGTCATGGAGACCCATAGTGTGAGAAATGGAGAAAGGAAACAGTGTGTGTGGTGTCTTGATAGCTATTTCCTCAGTTGCTTGTTATGAGTCCAGAGAGGAGACAACTTCGCCCTCCATTCTCTAACATGACCCCTCGTTGTGAGACTCTCTAGCTGTGTGTGCATGCTTCTGTCTTTGTCCCTGATCGTTTGTTAGCTACATCCTCTTCCCATTCAGCAGGAAACTCTCCCTAGGTGAGAATCACACAGACTGGCCCATTTATTGACCTGTAGAGTTTACCCACAGCACTGGATCACAGCCAACAATACCACATCAACCAGCACCCCTCAGCGTATTCACACTGGCGTGTGTGTGGGTGTGTGCATGTGTGTGTGCATGCGTGTGTGTGTCGACTGCTTTTATTCGATTTCAACATTATTCTCTCACTGCTGTTCAGAGATGGTGGAGGACAGGTACTGCTATCAACCGATATTCCGCTTATTTTTTGTTTTTTTAACAACTAATTGACCGATGTCGCTTCAATTATTTGAATTCCATTATTTTCTGTGAGCTCAATGTGCAGTTTCTCTAGAGATAAATCAGATCAAGCCCGAACTATGCAGTGTAGTAGGGAGTTGTTTCCAACAGGCCGATATTCTACATAGTGTAGTGTCAAACATGGTAATTAACTACAATGACCATAATCCATTGCGTGCCTACTTGTCCGGTCTGTGTGTTTCTATTACGCCTGCTATGTTGGGTTAGTGCGGAGCAGACACTGAGTGGGACAGAAGAGACAGAAAATAGATGTAGAGGGCAGTTGCTTCGCGAGGTATCTCTAGCTGAAAATATATGATCTAAGTGATTAGAGGTTGGTATTCGGCAGTCATAAAAGTATGTCTTATTTACTTTGAAGAATCACAAAAGTATTGATTTTGTCAGGCAGCAGCTCTATAGAGACGAGATGATGATGACTTGGAATGAAATAATAATAATAATGAAGTCAGAAAACAAATTAAATATACACAACAACTGAAATATTTAAAGTAAAATAATGTGAATAAATGATGGTTAATAAGTAGGGATGCACAATATATCAGTAAGCATATCGGTATCGGACCAATATTAGCTAATAATGCCAGCATCGGCATCGGCCTGATGTCTAGATTAACCCCAATGTACAAAACCGATGTCAAAGCTGACATGCATACCTATATAACGTAGGTAGATCACGTAATGACGTCACGAAAAATATAGCGCTACACGTGCAACACATCATTCCTAACCGAGCCCACAATGTACTGTGTGGATCTATCTGGAAGTTTCAAAGGAAGATAACAAAAAGGCCAAATGCAACATTTGTGTTGCTATTATTTCCCGGGGAGGGGAGAAAGTGAAATCTTTCAATACCACAAACCTAATTACTCATTTGAAAGTGCATCAACCCCAGATGTTCAGCGACTACTTATAGAACAAAAGCAGAAAAAACTAACCTCCAACAACTAAACAAGTTCAAGTTGAACAGTCATTTGAAAGAGTAAGACAATTTCAGCGAGACAATCAAAGGCGAAATCCATTAACGCAAGATAATGGAATTCATTGCCCTTGACAATCAACCGTTCTCTGTCGTGGATGATGTTGGCTTTCGCCGACTGGCCGAGCACCTCGAGCCCCGGTACACACTACCAAGTAGGCACTCTTTTTCAGATGTTGTGCTACCGGAGTTACACAGTATTCTTGAAGCGCACATCCATGAGCGTCACTGCTATTAGGTTCACGACTGACATCTGGACCAGCGATGTCAGCCCAATGAGCATGCTGAGCCTGACAGCACAGTGGGTAGACGAGGAGTTCATACTGAGGAAAGCCATATTGCATGCTAAAGAATGTGCTGGTTCTCATACCGCTGCTGCCATTTTAATAGCATTTGAGAACATGTTTTAAACTTGGAAACAGGAACACACAAGCTAGCTCCATTCGAACAACTGACTGGAGAAATAAGTTCATCAACTCCGTCTGCAGCAGACGTGATACCCTCTGTCATGGCATTGAAACACCTGCTCAACAAAACTGCAGACACAGACTGTGGGGTTAAACTTGCAAGAGTATTCTACTAGAGGCTGTGAACAAGCGATTCGGTGGCATTCTCTCTGAGCCTCTTTACTGTGTCGCCACCATGCTCGACGCTAGGTACAAGGATCACTACTTCCATGCTCGATGCTAGGTACAAGGATCACTACTTCCATGCTCGACGCTAGGTACAAGGATCACTACTTCCATGCCCGACGCTAGGTACAAGGACCACTACTTCCATGCTCGACGCTAGGTACAAGGACCGCTACTTCCATGCTCGACGCTAGGTACAAGGATCACTACTTCCATGCTCGACGCTAGATACAAGGATCACTACTTCCATGCTCGACGCTAGGTACAAGGACCACTACTTCCATGCTCGACGCTAGGTACAAGGATCACTAATTCCATGCCCGACGCTAGGTACAAGGATCACTACTTCCATGCTCGACGCTAGGTACAAGGACCACTACTTCCATGCTCGACGCTAGGTACAAGGATCACTACTTCCATGCCCGACGCTAGGTACAAGGATCACTACTTCCATGCCCGACGCTAGGTACAAGGATCACTACTTCCATGCTCGACGCTAGGTACAAGGACCGCTACTTCCATGCTCGAGACTAGGTACAAGGACCACTACTTCCATGCTCGACGCTAGGTACAAGGATCACTACTTCCATGCTCGACGCTAGGTACAAGGATCACTACTTCCATGCTCGACGCTAGGTACAAGGACTACTTCCATGCTCGACGCTAGGTACAAGGACCGCTACTTCCATCTTCGATGCTAGGTACAAGGACCGCTACTTCCATGTTCGATGCTAGGTACAAGGACCGCTACTTCCATGTTCGATGCTAGGTACAAGGACCACTACTTCCATGTTCGATGCTAGGTACAAGGACCGCTACTTCCATGCTCGGCGCTAGGTACAAGGACCACTTTACGTGAAATGTTACAGACACAGCTGGACAAGATGGAAACGGACACAGTGACAGTGAACACCGACGAAGAGGACTCACAACAGAAGAGGCCATGGACTTCACTGCTTGGTATGTACTGTATGATGAAATCCTGGGTAATGGGGACATACGTATATGCCAACAAAATAACTTGTTGGTCAGTGTGTGTATGTGTTTAAACTATTTAACTGTACTAGAATGCTTGAAAGGCTGCTAAAATTTGTAATATTGGTTAACGGTATCAGGTTTTTTGGCAAGGAAAATATCAGATATCGGTATCGGCCAAAAATGTCATATTGGTGCATCTGTATCGAAGTGTATTGAAGTGATAAGCAGATGCACATAATGCATCATCAAAAATCATCAAAATAGAAACCGTTATTATTTTTTAATAATCGAATCCCGAATCCAAACCGACCTCAAAAAGCCCGAATCACTCAGCACTAAGGACAGGTCCTCGGGTGATGTAATATTGCAGTATTTCTGGTATTATTGAAGCATCAACTTCCTGATGGGAGGTTGTCTTAGCTTCATAAACACTGATCACAGAGATAAAAACACAGCTTGATATTATCAGATTATCAATTAAGAATTTATTGAAAAATACAGTTTTTTGTCTTTGGTTCTGATGGCTCAGTTGGTTGGAGCATTAGAGGGCTGTCTGCTAGCCTACATACACACACAGTAACAAGACCAGGAATCTACCGTAGCTCATGTTGGGTTAGACTAGAGAGGAAATGGGTTTCATCTGGGCTCAATGACCCACCCGCCACACTAGCTCACTCTTGATTAGAGGGGGTGGGAGTACTTTAAACCATCCATCTCTCCCAGGGGTAAGGTTAGGACTGTGTGTGTGTGCATGCGTACATGCGTTTATGTTTGTGTGTGTGTCTGCGTGCCTGTTTGTGCGAGCATGATCGTGTATGTGTGCGCAAGTGTGTGTGGTGTGAGAGAGTGCATGCGTTTGTGTGTGTGCGTGTGCGCGCACGTCTGTGTGCCTGTGTGTGCGTGTGAACCATCACTCATTATCAATGGGGTTAAGGCTCTTTGGGTGGAGCATGCTGGAAACACATGGAACTTAGACACTTCCCAGGAAAGGGAAGACTTGTGCATTCCTCAGTGCTTGGTGGTCACTAGGAGGCCATGCTAGAGAGGACAGAGGCACTGTGCTTTAGAACCATAACATGCCATTTTAACGACTAGGCCTAACCCATGCTCCACCCCTTATCATATCGCATAATAGCTTGTGAACAAATGCCAACCTTCCTCCCACTATTTAATTCCGAAAACGTCAGAATGTGGTCAAAATGTTTTTATCTGCTACCTGCCTCCATGGTCAGTGGATCAGAGTGATGAGGTATCTAAACATTGTCTGAGTATCAGGTTATAGTGAGCGCTTTGGGAACTGGGACAAAATGGGGTTTTAATCTTTGTTACGTCTTCAGTCTAACACCTGGTTGCTGTGTCTGGTTCCATCTTCCTAGGAACATAACAGGGTTCATTGCTTGGGGAATGAAGTGTCAGGATTTTGGTCACTATTGGCCCATTTTCGGAAACTCTCCATGCAGTGAGAAATGAGGATACGTTCTAGTGCAGGAGTAGGCCTAAACATTATATATATATATATATTTATTTATTTTATATATACTGTATATCTTTTTTTAGCGGGTAGATCAGCTTTAATATTGCAGATAGATTGTGGCTTCCATCAATGTCTGTGTCATTTCCAATCACCCATATACATTTTTTGTAAATACTGTATATACAGTACCAGTTAAAAGTTTGGACACACCTACTCATTCAAGGGGTTTTCTTTATTTTTACTATTTTCTACATTGTATAATAATAGTGAAGACATCAAAACTATGAAATAGCACATATGGAATCATGTAGTAACCAAAAAAGTGTTAAACAAATCTAAATTTATTTTAGATTTTAGATTCTTCAAAGTTGCTACCCTTTGCCTTGATGAAAGCTTTGCACACTCTTGGCATTCTCTCAACCAGCTTCACTTGGAATGCTTTTCCAACAGTCTTGAAGGAGTTCCCACATATGCTGAGCACTTGTTGGCTGCTTTTCCTTCACTCTGCGGTCCAACTCATCCCAAATATCTCATTTGGGTTGAGGTTGGGTGATTGTGGAGGCCAGGTTATCTGATGCAGCACTCCATCACTCTCCTTCTTGGTAAAATAGCCCTTACACAGCCTGGAGGTGTGTTGGGTCATTGTCCTGTTGAAAAACAAATTATAGTCCCACTAAGCCCAAACCAGATGGGATGGCGTATCGCTGCAGAATGCTGTGGTAGTCATACAGGTTAAGTGTGCCTTGAATTCTAAATAAATCACATACAGTGTCACCAGCAAAGCACCATTACACCACCTCCTCTATGCTTCATGGTGGGAACCACACATGCAGAGATCATCCGTTCACCTATTCTGCTTCTCACAAAGACACGGCGGTTGGAACCAAAAATCTCACATTTGGACTCATCAGACCAAAGGACAGATGTCCACCGGTCTAATGTCCATTGATCATGTTTTTTGGCCCAAGCAAGTCTCTTCTTCTTATTGGTGTCCTTTAGTATTAGTTTCTTTGCAGCAATTCGACCATGAAGGCCTGATTCACGCAGTCGCCTCTGAAAAGTTGATGTTGAATGAGTAGGTGTGTCCAAACTTTTGACTATTACTGTATATATTTTAATATATTTTCCTTTATTATTTTCCCCTAACCCTATTACCCGTCCCCTAATTGGAGTAAACAAATGGACAGTAAGCCTTTACTTAATCCAGGTCCAGGGAACCATCCCTCAGCGGGTTGGTGTCTAACTAGATCAGCATCTTCACAGCTCTTATCCTGAAGGCACGGGAGTGTCCATGTCTCGATTATGCATTTTTTTTCAGTTCTCACACAATGTTCTTATTTATTCCGTAAAGCAACCTTGGCATCCCAATACAACAGTGGGTCAGTTTGTCTGGGTCTTTGGTCATCAAACGTAGTTAGATGTTCACTTCACAGACTCCTATCTTTTAAACTTCAAAACATGAAAGTAATGTATTGGTTTTTGGACTTTTTTCTTTCTACCATCAGGTCCTTCTGATTTCTGACCTGAAGTCAGAGTGTGTGGCGTAGTTCTATGTGTTTCTATGGTGATGGAACTCCTAACAAAGCGTGCTTCTGTTCCGACTCAGAACTCTTGTGTGAAATGTACCAACTTCTGTGATGTCATTGCAGCCAAGAGTGGCACATTCAGAAAAATAGTGATGGTGGTTTCCCCTGGAAATGTAATTCTCATTTTTCTCTTTAGCTCTCTCCCACTAGCCACGAGCCACTAGCTGCTGCTAAAAAAAATCACCTAACTTTTGGCATAAGTTCAAATGTTCCTTTGATTCAGTGATGTTTTGAATCTGAAAGGGATGTAGCATATGAGTCAGGCGTCCATAGAAATAGTCTGGTTTCTAATCTTTTAGTCTGGTTTCTAATCTTTTAGTCTGGTTTATTCACTATTTTCTCAGATAGCCAAAGCTGTCTGTGGGTGTCTCTGTCAGTTTGACAGATAGGCTATGCCCAAGCTCCCATTGTCTGTCTGTTGGTGTTCTCCATGACAGCAAGGCCTTCTTAGGATTCAATCTGGGTGGCTCTCACCCTCCCCAGTGCGCCTGTATGCTGTTTTAATGACCTTTCCCCTTTCTATCCTGTGGTGAAGGTTCATCTGATCTCACTGTGTAGTCTGTGTCTTATAGGTAGTGAGTTGGTGAGAGGTGGTGAGCTGGTGAGAGGTGGTGAGCTGGTGAGAGGTGGTGAGCTGGTGAGAGGTGGTGAGAGGTGGTGAGCTGGTGAGAGGTGGAGAGGTGGTGAGAGATAGTGAGCTGGTGAGAGGTTGTGAGCTGGTGAGAGGTGGTGAGCTGGTGAGAGGTGGAGAGGTGGTGAGAGGTGGAGAGGTGGTGAGAGGTGGAGAGGTGGTGAGAGGTGGTGAGCTGGTGAGAGGTGGAGAGGTGGTGAGAGGTGGAGAGGTGGTAAGCTGGTGAGAGGTGGAGAGAGGTAGTGAGCTGGTGAGAGGTGGTGAGCTGGTGAGAGGTGGTGAGCTGGTGAGAGTTAGTGAGCTGGTGAGAGGTGGTGAGCTGGTGAGAGGTGGTGAGCTGGTGAGAGGTAGTGAGCTGGTGAGAGGTGGTGAGCTGGTGAGAGGTGGTGAGCTGGTGAGAGGTGGTCAGCTGGTGAGAGGTGGTGAGCTGGTGAGAGGTAGTGAGCTGGTGAGAGGTGGTGAGAGATGGTGAGAGGTAGTGAGCTGGTGAGAGGTGGTGAGCTGGTGAGAGGTGGAGAGGTGGTGAGCTGGTGAGAGGTGGTGAGCTGGTGAGAGGTGGTGAGAGGTGGTGAGCTGGTGAGAGGTGGAGAGGTGGTGAGCTGGTGAGAGGTGGTGAGCTGGTGAGAGGTGGTGAGAGGTGGTGAGCTGGTGAGAGGTGGTGAGCTGGTGAGAGGTGGTGAGCTGGTGAGAGGTGGAGAGGTGGTGAGCTGGTGAGAGGTTGTGAGGTTGTGAAAGGTGGAGAGGTAGTGAGAGGTGGTGAGCTGGTGAGAGGTGGAGAGGTAGTGAGAGGTGAGAGGTGGAGAGAGGTAGTGAGCTGGTGAGAGGTGGTGAGCTGGTGAGAGGTGGAGAGGTGGTGAGCTGGTGAGAGGTAGTGAGAGGTGAGAGGTGGGGAGCTGGCTTCCAGGAATGATGGAGGCCACTGTGTTCTTGGGGACCTTCAATGCTGAAGAAATGTTTTGGTACCCTTCCCCAGATCTGTGCCTCGACACAATCCTGTCTTGGCGCTCAATTGAATTTACCACAGGTGGACTCCAAGTTGTAGAAACATCTCAAGGATGATCAATGGAAACAGGATGCACCTGAGCTCAATTTCGAGTCTCATAGCAAATACTGAATACTTATGTAAATAAGGTATTTCTGTTTTTTATTTAAAATAAATGTGCAAAAAAAAATCGACTAACCTATTTTCGCATTGTCGTTATGGGGTATTGTGTGTAGATTGCTGCGGATTTTATTATTATTTTTTTTTATAATAAAGCTGTAAAGTAACAAAATGTGGAAGAAGTCAAGGTGTCAAATTTCGAAATTTCACCTTGTGTATTCTATTATTCTACCTGTCAACAGATCAATTATATATATTGATCTGTGGGCCTTCAAAAGCACCAGTTGCCCATACGTGGACAACTACAACTACCTACAGGTCTGGCTAGACTGTAAACTCTCCTGCCAGACTCATATTAAACATCTCCAATCCAAAATCAAATCTAGAATCGGTTTTGTTTTTCGCAACAAAGCTTCCTTCACTCACGCCGCCAAACTTACCCCAGTAAAACTGACTATCCTACCGATCCTCAACTTCGGCGATGTCATCTACAAAATAGCTTCCAACACTCTACTCGGCAAACTGGATGCAGTCTATCACAGTGCCATTCGTTTTGTTACCAAAGCGCCTTATACCACCCACCACTGTGACCTGTATGCTCTAGTTTGGCCCTCGCTACATATTCGTCGCCAGACCCGCTGGCTCCAAGTCATCTATAAGTCTTTGCTAGGTAAAGCTATGCCTTATCTCAGCTCACTGGTCACGATAACAACACCCACCCGTAGCACGCGCTCCAACAGGTATATCTCACTGGTCATCCCCAAAGCCAACACCTCATTTGGCCACCTTTCCTTCCAGTTCTCTGCTGCCAGTGACTGGAACGAATTGCAAAAATCTGGAGACTTACATTTCCCTCACTAACTTTAAACATCAGCTATCTGAGCAGCTAACCGATCGCTGCAGCTGTACATAGTCCATCTGTAAATAGCCCACCCAATCTTACTACCTCATCCCCATATTGTTATAATTTACTTTGCTGCTCTTTTGCACACCAGTATTTCTACTTGCACATCATCATCTGCTCATCTTTCACTCCAGTGTTAATCTGCTAAATTGTAATTACTTTGCTACTATGACCTATTTATTGCCTTACCTCCTTACTCCATTTGCACACAATGTATATAGACTTTCTTTTCTTTCTATTGTGTTATTGACTGTACGCTTGTTTATTCCATGTAACTCTGTGTTGTTGTTTCTGTAGCACTGCTTTGCTTTATCTTGGCCAGGTCGCAGTTGTAAATGAGAACTTGTTCTCAGCTGGCCTACCTGGTTAAATAAAGGTGTTCTCAGCTGGCCTACCTGGTTAAATAAAGGTGTTCTCAGCTGGCCTACCTGGTTAAATAAAGGTGTTCTCAGCTGGCCTACCTGGTTAAATAAAAGGTGAAATCAAATACATAAATAAATCATCCCTGATGTAGATGGACATTCCAGCAATGGTTTCACCTTAACTAAATGTTGCACTTTATCTTGCACTCTTAATAAGAAATAGTGTATCAATGTCATCTGAAAACACAGGGTTAGTGAAAACAGTATGGTGGATGAATTCTACTGGGATTTTATTTTCAGCTATCCAGCTCTTTCACATCAGTAAAAAAGTAAAGGATAGGAAGTCACTCAGATGTTTGAGATGCGCCCTTTAGTCTTTGAGAAAAGAAGAACCCAAGGGCCCCACAGAGAGGCTGAGATGGGGTGACATTGGTGTGTTCTTGGCTGGTAGAAGGACTCTTTTCAATGTCTTTATGGGTCTGTTGTTACTGTTGCTGGCTCCACATCTGTGTTCTCCATGGCAGACACAGACACTCTCTGTAAACACACAACACACACACACACACACACACACACACACACACACACACACACACACACACACACACACACACACACACACACACACACACACACACACACACACACACACACACACACACACACACACACACACACACACACACACACACACACACACACACACACACACACACACACAC
This sequence comes from Oncorhynchus keta, assembly GCF_023373465.1. Lineage (NCBI taxonomy): Eukaryota > Metazoa > Chordata > Actinopteri > Salmoniformes > Salmonidae > Oncorhynchus > Oncorhynchus keta. Next base: position 28,412,667 of record NC_068456.1, read on the forward strand.
ACACACACACACACACACACACACACACACACACGCACAAACACTAAAGGGTGTGGCAGGGAGCCCTGTAAACCCAGCAACGACACAAAGGTAAAGAAGAAGAGGCCCTGGGAGGGTGTGGTAATATAAATCACAACAGACTTCCTTCACCATTTACAACAGTGTGTGTGTGTGTGTGTATATGTTACAACACTGTACATAGACAATAATATAACATTTGAAATGTCTATATTCTTTTAAAACTTTTGTAATGTGAGTGTAATGTTTACTGATTGTTTATTTCCCTTGTTTACTTCCCTTTTGTTTATTTTCTTTGGCAATGTAAACATGTGTTTCCCATGCCAATAAAACCTCAATGAATTGAATTGAGAGAAAGAGCGAGAAGGGTGACATTGGAGAAATGTATATGTAGATTTTTATTCAGTCAACAGGTTAATCTGTTGATTTACTGAAGGCAGTGGGTCTCTGTGAGAGGGTGAGTGTCCCTCTGTGTGGGTGTCTGTGAGAGGGTGAGTGTCCCTCTGTTTGGGTGTCTGTGAGAGGGTGAGTGTCCCTCGGTGTGGGTCTCTGTGAGAGGGTGAGTGTCCCTCTGTTTGGGTGTCTGTGAGAGGGTGAGTGTCCCTCGGTGTGGGTCTCTGTGAGAGGGTGAGTGTCCCTCTGTTTGGGTCTCTGTGAGAAGGTGAGTGTCCCTCTGTGTGGGTGTCTGTGAGAGGGTGAGTGTCCCTCTGTTTGGGTGTCTGTGAGAGGGTGAGTGTCCCTCGGTGTGGGTCTCTGTGAGAGGGTGAGTGTCCCTCTGTTTGGGTCTCTGTGAGAAGGTGAGTGTCCCTCTGTTTGGGTCTCTGTGAGAGGGTGAGTGTCCCTCTGTTTGGGTGTCTGTGAGAGGGTGAGTGTCCCTCTGTTTGGGTCTCTGTGAGAGGGTGAGTGTCCCTCTGTTTGGGTCTCTGTGAGAGGGTGAGTGTCCCTCTGTTTGGGTGTCTGTGAGAGGGTGAGTGTCCCTCTGTTTGGGTGTCTGTGAGAGGGTGAGTGTCCCTCTGTTTGGGTGTCTGTGAGAGGGTGAGTGTCCCTCTGTTTGGGTGTCTGTGAGAGGGACACTGTACCTCTGTCTGGTCTCTGTGAGACGGCGGGAGGGTCTGTCTGGGTCTCTGTGAGAGGGTGAGTGTCCCTCTGTTTAGGTGTCTGTGAGAGGGACACTGTACCTCTGTCTGGTCTCTGTGAGACGGCGGGAGGGTCTGTCTGGGTCTCTGTGAGATGGAGGGAGGGAGAATCTGTCTGGGTCTCTGTGAGATGGAGGGGGGAGAGTCTGTCTGGGTCTCTGTGAGAGGGAGGGAGGGTCTGTCTGGGTCTCTGTGAGAGGGAGGGAGGGTCTGTCGGTCTCTGTAACAGGGAGGGCCTGTCTAGGTCTCTGTGAAATATAGGACGGGAAAGAGGGAGGGAGGGAGGGAGAGTCGATCTGTCTGGGTCTCTGTGAGACAGAGTGAGGGTCTGTCTGAGTCTCTGTGAGAGGGAGGGAGGGTCTGTCGGTCTCTGTGAGAGGGAGGGTCTGTCTGGGTCTCTGTGAAAGGGAGGGGGGGGGTTGGTCTGTCTGGGTTTATGTGAGAGGAAGGGAGGGTTTGTCAGGGTCTCTGTGAGAGAAAGGGAGGGTATGTCTGTCTGGATCTCTGTGAGAGAGAGGGGGGTATGTCTGTCTGGATCTCTGTGAGAGAGAGGGAGGGAATGTCTGTCTGGATCTCTGTGAGAGAGAGGGAGGGTATGTCAGGATGTCTGTGAGAGGGAGGGGGAGGGTCTGTCAGGATGTCTGTGAGAGGGAGGGGGAGGGTCTGTCAGGATGTCTGTGACTGGGTCTCTCTAAAAGAGAGGGAGGGTCTGTCTGGGTCTCTGTGAAAGGGAGGGGGGGTTGGTCTGTCTGGGTTTATGTGAGAGGAAGGGAGGGTTTGTCAGGGTCTCTGTGAGAGAAAGGGAGGGTATGTCTGTCTGGATCTCTGTGAGAGAGAGGGGGGTATGTCTGTCTGGATCTCTGTGAGAGAGAGGGAGGGTATGTCTGTCTGGATCTCTGTGAGAGAGAGGGAGGGTATGTCAGGATGTCTGTGAGAGGGAGGGGGAGGGTCTGTCAGGATGTCTGTGAGAGGGAGGGGGAGGGTCTGTCAGGATGTCTGTGACTGGGTCTCTCTAAAAGGGAGGGAGGGTCTGTCTGACTGGGTCTCTCTAAAAGGGAGGGAGGGTCTGTCTGACTGGGTCTCTCTAAAAGGGAGGGAGGGTCTGTCTGACTGGGTCTCTCTAAAAGGGAGGGAGGGTCTGTCTGACTGGGTCTCTCTAAAAGGGAGGGAGGGTCTGTCTGACTGGGTCTCTCTAAAAGGGAGGGAGGGTCTGTCTGACTGGGTCTCTCTAAAAGGGAGGGAGGGTCTGTCTGACTGGGTCTCTCTAAAAGGGAGGGAGGGTCTGTCAGGATGTCTGTGACTGGGTCTCTCTAAAAGGGAGGGAGGGTCTGTCTGACTGGGTCTCTCTAAAAGGGAGGGAGGGTCTGTCTGACTGGGTCTCTCTAAAAGGGAGGGAGGGTCTGTCAGGATGTCTGTGACTGGGTCTCTCTAAAAGGGAGGGAGGGTCTGTCTGACTGGGTCTCTCTAAAAGGGAGGGAGGGTCTGTCTGACTGGGTCTCTCTAAAAGGGAGGGAGGGTCTGTCAGGATGTCTGTGACTGGGTCTCTCTAAACGGGAGGGAGGGTCTGTCTGACTGGGTCTCTCTAAAAGGGAGGGAGGGTCTGTCTGACTGGGTCTCTCTAAAAGGGAGGGAGGGTCTGTCAGGATGTCTGTGACTGGGTCTCTCTAAAAGGGAGGGAGGGTCTGTCTGACTGGGTCTCTCTAAAAGGGAGGGAGGGTCTGTCTGACTGGGTCTCTCTAAAAGGGAGGGAGGGTCTGTCTGACTGGGTCTCTCTAAAAGGGAGGGAGGGTCTGCCTGACTGGGTCTCTCTAAAAGGGAGGGAGGGTCTGTCTGACTGGGTCTCTCTAAAAGGGAGGGAGGGTCTGTCTGACTGGGTCTCTCTAAAAGGGAGGGAGGGTCTGGTCAGTAGATCATTTTTCTTAAATGTCACCCTATTTCCTATGTAAAGCACTATGTTAGACCAGGGCCCATAGTACTCTGGTCAACAGTAGTGCACTATATGAAATAGGGTGTAATTTGTGACTCCACCTCTGTCTGTCCTAAATTAGCCGAGGAACAGATTAGCCTGTTTGCTTATTGGAACAGAAAAGATTAGAGAAGAGATAAGGAAAGAGTCTACACTTACAAACATGGAGTGGGTTGAAATGTGTGTGAGTTCAGTGTGTGTGTGTGCATGCATGTGTGTGTGTGTGTGCATGCATGTGTGTGTGCATGCATATTTGCGTGCGTGAATGCAATGCATGTACTCAGTGTGTTTGGTGTGTATCACAAAGTCCACAGAGTGAAGGATCATGGGGGATTTAGCCTAAGTTTCCATTAGATCTAGAATGTGATAGTATGGAGGTATGCAGGGGGAACATAAACAAGGTCTTGTCAACCATGCTGGGGAACTGTATCACAGTTACCTACTGTTTTTGTTCTAGGGAGTGGTGTTCAGTCATTGCCTTGGTTTTGAAGCTTCCAACTGGAACGGTGGTAGGTAGTAGCAGTAGTAGTAGTAATATTAGTAGTAGCAGTAATAGTAGTAGTGGTAATCGTAGCAGTAGTAGTAATTGTAGTCGTAGTGGTAGTAGTTGCAGTGGTAATAGGAGTACTAGTAGTAGTAGTAATAGTAGTAGTAGTAGTAATAATAGTAGTAGCAGTAGTACTCGTAGTAGCAATAGTAGTAGTAGTGGCAATCGTAGCAGTAGTAGTAATTGTAGTCGTAGTGGTAGTAGTGGCAGTGGTAATAGGAGTACTAGTAGTAGTAGTAGTAGTAGTGGTAGTAGTAGTAGTGGTAGTGGTAATAGCAGTACTACTAGTAGTAGTAATAGTAGTACTAGTAGTAATAATAGTAGTAGCAGTAGTAGTAGTAGTAGCAATAGTAATAGTAGTAGTAGTGCTAATAGTAGTCGTAGTGGTAGTAGTAGTAGTGGTAGTGGTAATAGTAGTACTAGTAGTAGTGGTAATCGTAGCAGTAGTAGTAATTGTAGTCGTAGTGGTAGTAGTGGCAGTGGTAATAGGAGTACTAGTAGTAGTAGTAATAGTAGTAGTAGTAGTAATAATGGCAGTAGCAGTAGTACTCGTAGTAGCAATAGTAATAGTAATAGTAGTAGTAGTGGTAATCGTAGCAGTAGTAGTAATAGTAGTCGTAGTGGTAGTAGTAGTGGTGGTCGTGGTAATAGTAGTACTAGTAGTAGTAGTAATAGTAGTGGTAATAGTAGTGGTAATAGTAGTAATAATAGCAGTAGTAGTGGTCGTAGTAGTACTAGTAGTAGTAGTAGTAATAGTAGTCATAATAGTAGTAGTAATAGTAGGAGTAGTGGTAGTAGTAGTACTCATAGTAGTAGTACTAGTAATAGTAGCAATTGTTGTAGTAGTAGTAGTAGTAGTAGTAGCAGTAGTAGTAATAGTAGTAGTAGTAGTAGCAGTAGTAGTAATAGTAGTAGTAGTAGTGGTAATAGTAATAATAGTAGTGGTAGTAGTGGTAGGAGTAGCAGCAATATTAATAGTAGTAGCAGTAGTATTAATAGTTGTAGTAGTGGTAGTAATAGTAGTAGTAGTAATATTAATAGTAGTAGTGGTAGTAGTAGTAGTAATAGCAGTAATAGTAGTAGTAGTAATAGTAGTAGTAGTGGTAATCGTAGCAGTAGTAGTAATAGTAGTCGTAGTGGTAGTAGTAGTAGTGGTCGTGGTAATAGTAGTAGTAGTAGTAATAGTAGTAGTAATAGTAGTGGTAATAGTAATGGTAATAGTAGTACTAGTAGTAGTAGTGGTAGTAGTAGTAATAGTAGTTGTAATAGTAGTAGTAATAGTAGGAGTAATATTAATAGTAGTAGTCATAGTAGTAATAGTAGTAATAGTGATAGTAGTGGTAAAGGTAGTAGTAGTAGTAGTAGTAGTGGTAGTAGTAGTATGAGGGGTAGTAGTAGTAATAGTAGTAGTAGTGGTAATAGTAGTAGTAGTAGTAGTAGTGGTAATAGTAGTAGTAGTAGTAGTAGTAATAGTAGCAGTAACAGTAGTAATAATAGTAGTAATAGCAGTAGTAGTGGTCGTAGTAGTACTCATAGTAGTAGTACTAGTAGTAGTAGCAATAGTAATAGTAGCAATTGTTGTAGTAGTAGTAGTAGTAGTAGTAGTAGCAGCAGTAGTAGTAATAGTAGTAGTAGTAGTAATAGTAGTAGTAGTAGTGGTAATAGTAATAATAGTAGTGGTAGTAGTGGTAGGAGTAGCAGCAATATTAATAGTAGTAGCAGTAGTATTAATAGTTGTAGTAGTGGTAGTAATAGTAGTAGTAGTAATATTAATAGTAGTAGTGGTAGTGGTAGTTGTAGTAGTAATAGCAGTAATATTAGTAGTAGTATTAGTAGCAGTAGTGGTAGTAGTAGCAGTAGTAGGAATAGTAGTAATAGTAGTAGTAGTTGTAATAGTAGCAGTAGTAGAGGTAGTAATATTAGTAATAGTAGTAGTAGTAATAATAGTAGTAGTAGTGGTAGTAGTAGTAATAGCAATAGTAGTAGTCATAGTAGTAATAGTAGTAGTAATATTAGTAGTAGTAGTGGTAATAGTAGTACTGGCGGTAGTAGTAGTAATATTAGTAGTGTTAATAGTAGTAGTAGTAGTAATAGCAGTAGTAGTGGTCGTAGTAGTACTAGTAGTAGTAGTAATAGTAGCAATTGTAGTAGTAATAGTAGTAGTAGTAGTAGTAGTAGTAGTGGTAATAGTAGTAGTAGTAGTACTGGTGGTAGTAGTAGTAGTAGCAGTAACAGTAGTAATAGTAGTAGTAATAGCAGTAGTAGTGGTCGTAGTAGTACTAGTAGTAATAGTAGTAATAATAGTCATAATAGTAGTAGTAATAGTAGGAGTAGTGGTAGTAGTAGTACTCATAGTAGTAGTACTAGTAGTAGTAGCAATAGTAATAGTAGCAATTGTTGTAGTAGTAGTAGTAGCAGTAGTAGTAGTAGAAGTAGTAGCAGTAGTAGTAATAGTAGTAGTAGTAGTGGTAATAGTAATAATAGTAGTGGTAGGAGTAGCAGCAATATTAATAGTAGTAGCAGTAGTATTAATAGTTGTGATAGTAATAGTAGTAGTAGTAATATTGATAGTAGTAGTGGTAGTGGTAGTAGTAGTAGTAATAGCAGTAATAGTAGTAATAGTAGTAGTAGTAATAATAGTAGTAGTAGTGGTAGTAGTAGTAATAGTAATAGTAGTAGTAATATTAGTAGTAGTAGTGGTAATAGTAGTACTGGCGGTAGTAGTAGTAATATTAGTAGTAGTAATAGTAGTAGTAATAGCAGTAGTAGTGGTCGTAGTAGTACTAGTAGTAGTAGTAATAGTAGCAATTGTAGTAGTAGTAGTAGTAGTAGCAGTAGTAGTAATAGTAGAAGTATTGGTGGTAGTAGAAGCAATATTAATAGTAGTAGTAGTAATAGTGGTAGTAGTAATAGTTGTAGTAGTGGTAGTGGTAGTAATGGTAGTAGTAATAGTAGTAGTGGTAATAGAAGTGGTAGTGGTAATAGTAGTAGTAGTAGTAGTAGTAGTAGTAGTAGTAGTGGTAATAGTAGTGGTGGTAGTAGTGGTAATAGTAGTAGTAGCAGTAGTAGTAGTTGTATTGGTAGTAGTAGCAGCAATATTAATAGTAGTAGTAGTAGTAATGGTAGTAGTAGTGGTAGTAGTAGTGGTAATAGTGGTAATAGTGGTAGTAATAGTAGTAGTAGTTGTAGTAGTAGTGATAGTAGTAATAGTAGCAGTAGTAGTGGCAGTAGTAGTAATAGTGGTAGTGGTGATAGTAGTAGTAGTCATAATAGTAGTAGTAGTGGTAATAGTAGTATTAGTGGTAGTAGTCGTAATAGTTGTAGTAGTATTAATAGTACTAGTAGTTGTAATAGTAATAGTAGTTGTAGCGGTAATAGTAGTAATAGCAGTAGTGGTAATAGTAGTAGTCATGGTAGTAGTAGTAGTAGTGGTAATGTTGTAGTGGTAGTAGTAATAGTAGTAATATTAGTAGTATTGGTAGTAGTATTATTAGTAGTGGTAGTAGTGGTAATAGAGTAATATTAGTAGTAGTGGTAGTAGTAGTAGTAGTAGTAGTAGCAATAGTAGTAGTAGTAGTAGTGGTAGTAGTAGTATGAGGGCTAGTAGTAGTAATAATTGTAGTGGTAGTAGTAGTAGTAGTGGTAGTAGTAGTAGTAGCAGTAGTAGCAGTAGTAGCAGTAGTAGCAGTAGTAGTAACTGAATTCTTTGGGCATTCTGCAAGGTGTCGGGGAAATATTCCACAGGGATTTTGGTCCATGCTGACGCAGTTGCTCACACATACCCTTCCTCACACAGTTGCTCACACATACCCTTCCTCACGCAGTTGCTCACACATACCCTTCCTCACACAGTTGCTCACACATACCCTTCCTCACGCAGTTGCTCACACATACCCTTCCTCACGCAGTTGCTCACACATACCCTTCCTCACGCAGTTGCTCACACATACCCTTCCTCACGCAGTTGCTCACACATACCCTTCCTCACACAGTTGCTCACACATACCCTTCCTCACGCAGTTGCTCACACATACCCTTCCTCACGCAGTTGCTCACACATACCCTTCCTCACACAGTTGCTCACACATACCCTTCCTCACTCAGTTGCTCACACATACCCTTCCTCACACAATTGCTCACACATACCCTTCCTCACACAGTTGCTCACACATACCCTTCCTCACACAGTTGCTCACACATACCCTTCCTCACACAGTTGCTCACACATACCCTTCCTCACACAGTTGCTCACACATACCCATCCTCACACAGTTGCTCACACATACCCTTCCTCACACAGTTGCTCACACATACCCTTCCTCACGCAGTTGCTCACACATACCCTTCCTCACGCAGTTGCTCACACATACCCTTCCTCACACAGTTGCTCACACATACCCTTCCTCACACAGTTGCTCACACATACCCTTCCTCACACAGTTGCTCACACATACCCTTCCTCACACAGTTGCTGCAGATTGGACAGTAGTATGTTCATGCTGTGATCAGCCCGTTCCGTCTCATCCCAAAGATGCTCTATTGGGTTGAGGGCTGGGGACTGAGCAGGCCACTCAAGTCAACTGAACTAGCTCTCATGTTCCAGGTGAGGTTTTTCCACTCTTCAGTTGTCCAGTGTTGGTGACCGTGTGCCCAATGGAGCTGCTTCTTCTTGTTTTTAGCTAATAGAAGTGGAATCCGGTGTGGTCATCTGCTGCAATAGCCCATCCTTGACAAGGGTCAATGAGATGTGCGTTCCGAGATGATTTTCTTCACTTGACTCACTGTCTGTAGGAGCGATCAATTTTCGTGAACGGGGTGGTGTACCTAATAAACTGTCCGGTGAGTGTCCGTTTTCTAATGGCATCGGGTATTTATGTATATGATATGTGTTAAAATAAAGAAAACTAAATGGAGTCATTACACAGAAAGTCATCCAAGACTGTTTTTCTTTACATCCAACTCTCTCAATTCTAAAAATCTTTCCAACACTTCCCCTCGATACCCACCAAGCATCGGTGTGAAGTAGAACATCGTCATGTCTCCACATAGTTTCGTGAACAGGCTCGCAGTGGATGTGGTTTGATGTAGTCTACAATCAAAGTTACCTACTGCTTTATATCTATGAGTTCTGTGCTCCGCTCTTTTGCTGCCTCCATATGGCGGAGGGAGACACATTCATAACTAAAGTGTCCCTATAGATGGAGCCCCATCTGTGCAAAATCCCACCATTCAATCCCATATGGAATCTGTTTTTCGTCAATATAGCCACGCAGCACAACATGCCGTTTCATGCTCGGGAATCGTGAGACAGAACAATATGTCCTTGTGTATAGCATCCCCCAACATGTAAATCAATGCATGGTCATGTTGGCCCTCACAGCTAGCACAGCTAACATCCAGCATAAACTGGGGATTATTATTATTATCACTTTATCCCCTTTTCTACCCAATTTCGCATGGTATCCGAAAGCCATGCGTCCTCCGAAACACAACCCAACCAAGCCGCACTGCTTTTTAACACAGCGCCCATCCAACCCGGAAGCCAGCCACACCAATGTGTCGGAGGAAACACCGTGCACCTGGCGACCTGGTTAGCGTGCACTGCGCCCGGCCCCCCACATGAGTCGCTTGTGCGCGATGAGACAAGGATATCCCTACCGGCCAAACTCTCCCTAACCCAGACGACGCTAGGCCAATGGTCGCGGCCGGCTGCGACAGATCCTGAGCTCGAACCCAGAGTCTCTTGTGGCACAGCTAGACCACTGCGCCACCCGGGAGGCCCAAGCTGGGGACTTGTTGAGTCGTTCAGTAAGAGCATAAATTCTTTGTTTAACATTGTTATCTGACAAAGGTATTGATGTGAATTTCTGTGCCTCTGCCTCCCCACACATTGTTTTCACCATATCTATTGCAGCTGGTAATGTCAAAGAGTCTGCAATAGTGTGTGGTTTCATAGCGTAGCAGGTTTAGCCATTCACCGTGGGAATGATTCAAGTCCAACGATCAAGTGCAGCCTTTTCCCATGGTCTAAGGGCGCTCTCTTGTTGAATATTAGATTTTAGATTTGAACAATTTTCATTCCATTTTTTTAAGGTTAACCACATTATAAGGATTTTGAGATACAAAGACAATATGTAGTGCCTTCGGAAAGTATTCAGACCCCTTGACTTTTTCCACATTTAGTTACATTACAGCTTTATTATAAAATTGATTAAAATATTGTTTCCCTCTTCAATCTACACACAATACCCCATAATGGCAAAGCAAAAACAGGTTTGTAGAAATATTGGCTGAGTAATTAAAAAGAAAAACTGAAATATAACATTTACAGAAGTATTCAGACCCTTTACTCAGTACTTTGTTGAAGGACCTTTGGAAGGGATTACAGCTTTGAGTCTTCTACTCTACAAACTTGGCACACTTGTATTTGGGTAGTTTCTCCAATTCTCCTCTGCAGATCCTCGCATAGCAAATGGTCTGAATACGTATGTAAATAAGGTATTTCTGTTTTTTATTTTTAATAAATGTGCAAAAATGTCTAAAAACCTGTTTTTGCTTTGTCATTGTGGGGTATTGTGTGTAGATCACTGGAAAAAAATGTTATCAATATTAATATAATAATAATATATGATAATATATTATATGCCATTTAGCAGATATTAATATTAGAATGAGGCTGTAACGTAACAAAATGTGGAAGAAGTCAAGGGTTTTTTCAGGACTTTGCACATTTTCCCACGACCCCATTTTCATGTCAGTCGACCCCACAAGGGGTTGCGACCCCAAGTTTGGGAACCGCTGGTCCATGTAGAGGACGATCAATGCCAAACCAGAGGGAACGGTGTCTGTAGAAGTGTCTCCTGCCTCAGTAGCTGGTGAGAATGTGGAATGAGGACCACATCGTTAGGATCTGGAGATTAGAATGGGGGTGGGGTGGGACTGCGTGTGTGTGTGTGTGTGTGTGTGTGTGTGTGCACGACTGCACATGTTTGTGTGTGCATATGTGTCTGTGTGTGTAAGAGAGAGTGAAATCAATAGAGCTTATGGAAGATAATGGTTCCAATGGTTTGAGTATGAAGCCCACACAGGCAACAGGGTTAGTCACTTTACCCCTACAGTACCTACATTTACATATTACCTACATTTCCTCGACTAACCTGTACCCCGGCACATTGACTCGGTACCGGTACCCCTGTATATTACTTTTATTATTTATTTTGTTTTAAAAAATGTATTATTTTTTCTTACTTCATTGTTGGTTAAGGGCTTGTAAGTAAGCATTTCACTGTTGTATTCGGCGTATGTGACAAATATAATTTGATTTGATTTGACTCCAGGCATCTTCATTTTGAATAGTTGTCTCTAATCCAGTATACATTCCTTAGTGGTGTTGTTGTAGTGTAGTAATTACTACTGACTAGCCCCGTGTTATCTCTGATGTTGTATAGGCAGTCAGAAGGGGCCTGGCTGTAAGATATGTTTTTAGGCCTTTAGGCTGAAATGTAATCACGTCTAGTCTAGTGGGACTCATGTGACTGACCCGACGGACCTAAAGCAGCAGAAGCACAGCCATGTGAATAGAGTACATGTGGCATTTATCAACCTCATTCAGGCAGAAAAGAGATAGGAGAGAACAGTGTTTCCCCTATATCCCCTTTGTGATAGCAAATTCATCAGGGACCCCTTTGTAACCAGAACACAACTCGAGTGAGATAGAAATAGCATACAAGGAGTTTTACTATGACCCGGGCAGTGTATGGCCGGACAAACTAAGTCTTGCGCCCTGGGAAGGAACATTTTAAAGGCCCACCTCTTGGCATCTGAGCTAATTTTGCAGCTTTAAAGGTAATATCCTGCAATTCTACACATTTTGCCATGAGATGGAAAGAACAGTTTGCAGTTTTAAAACTTAATGTACAGTGCATTTATAAAAAATGTCAATACAAACTTTTGGGGGAATTACAAGGAGTATTATGAGCCTCCCAGGCCCATGTTGCCCAGGTTTAAGAACATACATTGTAGATGAATAATATTAGATTATATTGTATTACACCCTCTAAACTAGAGGTCGACCAATTATGATTTTTCAACGCCGATACCGATTATTGGAGGACCAAAAAAGCCGATGCCGATTAATCTGACGTTTTTTAAAATTTGTAATAATGACAATTACAACTACTGAATGAACACTTATTTTAACTTTATATCAATTTAGCCTCAAGTAAATAATGAAACATGTTCAATTTGGTTTAAATAATGCAAAAACAAAGTGTTGGAGAAGAAAGTAAAAGTGCAATATGTGCCCTGTAAGAAAGCTAACGTTTAAGTTCCTTGCTCAGAACATGAGAACATATGAAAGCTGGTGGTTCCTTTTAACATGAGTCTTTAATATTCCCAGGTAAGAAGTTTTGGGTTGTAGTTATAGCAATTATAGGACTATTTCCCTCTATACCATTTGTATTTCATTAATCTTTGACTATTGGATGTTCTTATAGGCACTTTAGTATTGCCAGTGTAACAGTAATAGCTTCCGTCCGTCTCCTCGCTCCTCCCTGGGCTCGAACCAGCAACACAACGACAACAGCCACCATCGAAGCAGCATTACCCATGCAGAGCAAGGGGAACAACTACTAGAAGGCTCAGAGCGAGTGATATTTGAAACACTATTAGCGAGCGCTAACTAGCTAGCCATTTCACTTCGGTTACACCAGCCTCATCTCGGGAGTTGATAGGTTTGAAGTCATAAACAGCGCAATGCTTGACGCACAAGGGCTGCTGGCAAAAGCACGAAAGTGCTGTTTGAATTAATGTTTACGCGCCTGCTTCTGCCTACCACCGCTCAGTAAGATACTTAGATACTTGTATGCTTGTATGCTCAGTCAGATTATATGCAACGCAGGACACGCTAGATAATATGTAGTAATATCATCAACCATGTGTAGTTAACTAGTGATTATGATTGATTGTTTTTTATGAGATTTATAAGTTTAATGCTAGCTAGCAACTTACGTTGGCTTACTGAATTCTCATAACAGGCAGTCAGTCTCCTTGTGGAGTGCAACGAGAGAGAGGTCATTATTGCGTTGGACTAGTTAACTGTAAGGATCCCCTGAACGAGGCAGTTAACCCACCGTTCCTAGGCCGTCATTGAAAATAAGAATGTGTTCTTAACTGACTTGCCTAGTTAAATAAAGGTATAAACATTTTTTTATTTTTAAATAAATAAATCGGCAAATCGGCGCCCAAAAATACCGATTTCCGATTGTTATGAAAACTTGAAATCGGCCCTAATTAATCGGCCATTCCGATTAATCGGTCGACCTCTACTCTAAACTTATTCCACTGACCCCTTGGTCCAAATTCAATAAATCTGTAGGTTTTTATTTATTTATTTAATAATGATTTATTACAAAAAATAACACAAGGAAACATTAAAGTATTAGAACACAAAGGACAAACACTACAGCATCAAGACACTATCAAACAACACAGCATCAAGACACTATCAAACAACACAGCATCAAGACACTATCAAACAACACAGCATCAAGACACTATCAAACACTACAGCATCAAGACACTATCAAACAACACAGCATCAAGACACTATCAAACAACACAGCATCAAGACACTATCAAACACTACAGCATCAAGACACTATCAAACACACAGCATCAAGACACTATCAAACAACACAGCATCAAGACACTATCAAACAACACAGCATCAAGACACTATCAAACACAACAGCATCAAGACACTATCAAACACACAGCATCAAGACACTATCAAACACTACAGCATCAAGACACTATCAAACAACACAGCATCAAGACACTATCAAACAACACAGCATCAAGACACTATCAAACACTACAGCATCAAGACACTATCAAACACTCAAACAACACAGCATCAAGACACTATCAAACAACACAGCATCAAGACACTATCAAACAACACAGCATCAAGACACTATCAAACAACACAGCATCAAGACACTATCAAACAACACAGCATCAAGACACTATCAAACAACACAGCATCAAGACACTATCAAACAACACAGCATCAAGACACTATCAAACACTACAGCATCAAGACACTATCAAACAACACAGCATCAAGACACTATCAAACAACACAGCATCAAGACACTATCAAACACACAGCATCAAGACACTATCAAACACTACAGCATCAAGACACTATCAAACACACAGCATCAAGACACTATCAAACAACACAGCATCAAGACACTATCAAACAACACAGCATCAAGACACTATCAAACACTACAGCATCAAGACACTATCAAACACACAGCATCAAGACACTATCAAACAACACAGCATCAAGACACTATCAAACAACACAGCATCAAGACACTATCAAACAACACAGCATCAAGACACTATCAAACAACACAGCATCAAGACACTATCAAACAACACAGCATCAAGACACTATCAAACATGTATCACAACAGATCCATCCTTATGTGTGCATGACACTGATAGTGATATAAAATATATATCATAGCTTTTCAAGATCACAAACAACACAGCATCAAGAAACAACAGCATCAAGATCCCCCCCACAGTTCCCCAAAGCTGTCCTCAACCATTCAAGACCACTCAAACCACAGCATCAGTCCACTTGGAAGACAAAAAAACACAGCAAAAATACATTAATTCCACTTCAACCCTCCCCAGAACCACATCAAGACACCAAACAACATCAAGACAATGAACTAAAAGACAAAAAGGAAAAGATCAGAAAAAACACAGTAAACAACACATGCACAAATCAAGACATAATCAAAATACATTTAAAACAAAAGGACATCAAGGACAACTAAAATCATAACAGCAATGCCAACTTTATATGTTTGTGTGCATGTCTGGCACTATTACATGTATGTGTGTCAAGACACTTCTTGTATGTGTTTATTGGAATGACAGCATGTCAAGTATCAAACACCTGCAGCATCAGCCATGGGCAGACACTATTAGTTGTCAAAAAACACTGCCACAGTGTCACTCAAAAGTACTTTTATTAAATGAAATCTGTTGTTAGTAATATTAATTCAAAGAACATTAAATGTCAAACAAAAATAAAATAAAAAATCAGATCTGACACAGCATCAAGACCCCTGCAGTCCCTCCTCACCAGGGATTCTCAGTCCCTCCTCAGTACATCCTCAGACCCCATCAGATCTGACCGTGGACCCCACAGTCCCTCCTCACCAGGGCTTCTCAGTACCTCATACAGTACATCCTCAGACCCCATCAGATCTGACCGTGGACCCCCTGCAGTCCCTCCTCACCAGGGATTCTCAGTACCTCATCAGTACATCTTCAGACCCCATCAGATCTGACCGTGGACCCCCTGCAGTCCCTCCTCACAAGGGATTCTCAGTACCTCCTCAGTACATCCTCAGACCCCATCAGATCTGACCGTGGACCCCCTGCAGTCCCTCCTCACCAGGGATTCTCAGTACCTCATCAGTACATCCTCAGACCCCATCAGATCTGACCGTGGACCCCCTGCAGTCCCTCCTCACCAGGGATTCTCAGTACCTCCTCAGTACATCCTCAGACCCCATCAGATCTGACCGTGGACCCCCTGCAGTCCCTCCTCACCAGGGATTCTCAGTACCTCCTCAGTACATCCTCAGACCCCATCAGATCTGACCGTGGACCCCCTGCAGTCCCTCCTCACCAGGGATTCTCAGTACCTCCTCAGTACATCCTCAGACCCCATCAGATCTGACCGTGGACCCCCTGCAGTCCCTCCTCACCAGGGATTCTCAGTACCTCCTCAGTACATCCTCAGACCCCAGTTTAAGAACCCTTTGGCTAGAGTATCTGTCTGTCTGTCAATCTCTTTCAAAATCACAGGAGTACTGTATGATTTAAATAAACCTTATTTATAGTTTGTTATATGTGTGAGATTAGATTTCTCTGTCCATGTTTACTCTATGAGAAACTATTTGATGTATGAGAAGAAATATATCCTAGATCAGAAGATTGTAGACATTGCTTGTTTTGATAAGTGATTTCATACAGTACATTGCTTGTACATATTTTAATCTCACTTTCAAACTAGAGCTGAATATACTCTCCTGCAAGCATCACCCAAGACGGATCTGCTTTTCTATACTTTACTTTAGAACCGGAACCACCATCAGAAGCTAGCCAGCTAATTAGCTACTAGCTCGTACTCAGTTAGCCATTGCAAGCGGTCTTCTAAGCTAACTAGGACACCACAGACATCAACCCAGAGCATATCAGAACACACATTCCTAGCAGCTCTGAACCTTTACACCGGATCATCGCAAAGCTAGCTGCAATCCAGTGGCTACTCCTGGCTAACGTCTCTGTCCCAAACAAGCTACAGTTAGCCTTGAGCAAGCCCATCTCCCGACTAGCCGAAGAGGCCCAACAATACTTCTTTTGCCAATTGGCCTGGACCCTTTACTGCCGACACAGCCCAGCATCCATCACGACTGGTCCGCCGACATAATCGTCCGAGGTGGTTTCAACAGGCTTTTTCGTTGCGACATCGCCAAAGATCCATCTGCTGGCCAAGGCCCACAGCTTTCAAACGCTGTGTCTCCAGCAACCCAGCACTCAGAGCTCCTGTAGCATACTCCTGGGCTAAACAACACCGGTCTGTCAGTCATCAAGAAGAGGAATAAACAGACTCACCCCAGCACTTCCCCAAGAGCTCTCTAGCCCTCGCTATCTCCCTGCTTGCTAAGACACTATCAAACACTACAGCATCAACTGACAGCTTGTTAGCACAGGCCTGCTAACCATCTGACTCACCGCATCCCAAACACTCTGAACCCATTTACTTTCTATCTCTCTTTGATTTTTATTTTGTTTATACCTTCAAACCTGCCTCACCACTGTGAAGACATCGCTATCACTTTTAATTTTTATTTTAACACAGCAAGAACCTCCAGACACTAACCAGCTAACTAGCTACAAGCTATTTAGTCATTGTTAGTTTTTTTAAAACCTGGATAAACCAGCCCAGCTTCCCTGCCCATCCACCGCTACCCCCTGGACACTGATCTCTTGGCTACATAGCTGACGCACGCTGGACTGTCCATTAATCACGGTACCCCATTCTGCTTGTTTGTTTATCAAGCCCAGTTGCCTAGTCAACGCCATTTTACCTGCTGTTTGTTGTGCTAGCTGATTAGCCTCGCCTACTGTTTTTAGCTAGCTTTCCCAATTCAACACCTGTGATTACTGTATGCCTCGCTGTATGTCTCTCCCAAATGTCAATACAATACTGTTGTTCAGGTTAGTTATCATTGTTTTAGTTCACAATGGAGCCCCTAGATCCACTCTGCATACCCCTGTTACCTCCTTTGTCCCACCCCCACACAACGGTGACCTCACCCATTACAACCAGCATGTCCAGAGATACAACCTCTCTCATCATCACCCAGTGCCTGGGCTTACCTCCGCACCCGCACCCCACCATACCCTGCGCATTATGCCCTGAATATATTCACCATGCCCAGAAACCTGCTCCTCTTATCCTCTAACGCTCTAGGCGACCAGTTTTTAGCCTTTAGCCGCACCCTCATACTACTCCTTCTCTGTTCCGCGGGTGATGTGAGGTAAACCCAGGCCCTGCATGAGGTACCCTCATTTGTTGACTTCTGTGATAAAAGTCTTGGTTTTATGCATGTCAACATCAGCCTCCTCCCTAAGTTTGTTTTACTCACTGCTTTAGCACACTCTGCTAACCCTGATGTCCTTGCCGTGTCTGAATCCTGGCTCAGGAAGGCCACCAAAATTCAGAGATTTCCATACCCAACTATAACATCTTCCGTCAAGATAGAACTGCCAAAGGGGGCGGAGTCACAGTCTACTGCAGAGATAGCCTGCAAAGTAATGTCATACTTACCAGGTCCATACCCAAACAGTTTGAACTACTAATTTTGAAAATTACTCTTCCAGAAACAAGTCTCTCATTGCCGCCCTACCGACCCCCCCAGCTCCCAGCTGTGCCTGGACACCATTTGTGAATTGATCGCCCCCATCTAGCTTCAGAGTTTGTTCTGTTAGGTGACCTAAACTGGGATATGCTTAACACCCCGGCAGTCCTACAAAAGCTAGATGCCCTCAATCTCACTCAAATCATCAAGGAACCCACCAGGTACAACCCTAACTCTGTAAACAAGGGCACCCTCATAATATCCTGACCAACTGGCCCTCCAAAATACCTCCGCTGTCTTCAACCAGGATCTCAGCGATCACTGCCTCATCGCCTGATCCGCCACTAGCCGCAGTCAAACGACCACCCTCATCACTGTCAAACGCTCCTAAAACACTTCTGTGAGCAGGCCTTTCTAATGCCTGGCCCGTGTATCCTGGAAGGACATTACCTCATGTCAGTTGAGGATGCCTGGTCATTCTTTGGTAACTTCCTCACCATTTTAGATATGTGCATGTGTTCTTGTATGTACAGCCCTTGGTTCATTTCCAGACCTGAGCCTCGACCAGCACAAAAACATCCTGTGGCGGACTGCAATAGCATCGAATAGCCCCGTGATATGCAACTGTTCAGGGAAGTATACACCAGTCAGTCAGGAAAGCTGCCAGCTTCTTCAGGCAGAAGTTTGCATTTATTCCAACTCCAAAAAGTTCTGGGACACTGTGAAGTCCATGGAGAACAAGAGCACCTCCTCCCAGCTGCCCACTGCACTGAGTAACATTAAATGATAAATCCATGATTATAAAACTTCAATAAGCACTTCTCAACGGCTGGCCATGCCTTCCGCCTGGCTACTCCAACCTGCCAACAGTCCGCCCCCCCGCAGCTCCTCGCCCAAGCCTCTCCAGGTTCTACCCAAATCCAGATACAGATGTTCTGAAAGAGCTGCAAAACCTGGACCCGTACAAATCAGCTCTGACAATCTGGACCCCTGAAACTATCTGCCGCCTCGCAACCCCTATCACCAGCCTGGATTCTTTCAGTACGTCTGAGATCCCCAAGGATTACATCCCCCCTTCAAGGGGAGACCCCACCCAAACTGTTATAGACCTATATCCATCCTGCCCTGCCTATCTAAGTCTTCAAAAGCCAAGTCAACAAACAGGTCACTGACCATCTCGAATCCCAGTACCTTCTCCGCTTTGCAATCTGGTTTCGAGCCGGTCACCGGGTGCACCTCAGCCACACTCAAGGTACTAAATGATATCATCCGATAAAAGACAGTACTGTGCAGCCGTCTTCATCAGATCTGACTCGTCAATCACCCCTCGGCAGTCCCTCCTCACTCAGGGTTTCTCGGATGACTGCCTTGCCTGGTTCAGTACTTTCAGACAGACCAGTGTGTCAAATCAGATCTCCGGACCTGGAGTCTCTATGGGGGTGCCACAGGGTTCAAGTCCCTCCTCACTCAGGTATATATCAATGAGTACTCTTCATTCCCTGATCCACCTCCTCAGACCCCATCAGATCTGACCGTGGACCCTATCAAAGTCCGAGCTTCAATGCCTCACCAGGGAGTAAAACCAAATGCATGCTTTTCAACCGATCGCTGCCTGCACCCGCATCCTCAGCATCACCCCTGGATGGTTTCAACCTTGAATATGTGGACATCTATAAGTACCTAGGTGTCTGGCTAGACTGCAAACTCTCCTTCCAGACTCATCAAACATCTCCAATCAAAATCAAATCCAGAGTCGGCTTTCTGATTCCGCAACAAAGCCTCCTTCACTCATAGTTTGTTATAGTAAAACTGACTATCCTACCGATCCTCGACTTCGGCGATGTCATCTACAAAATGGCTTCCAACACTCTACTCAGCAAACTGGATGCAGTCTATCACAGTGCCATCCGTTTTGTCACTAAAGCACCTTATACCACCCATATATCTAGATTGGCCCCTCTCACTACATATTCGTCGCCAGACCCACTGGCTCCAGGTCATCTACAAGTACATGCTAGGTAAAGCTCCGCCTTATCTCAGTTCACTGGTCACGATGGCAACACCCATCCGTAGCACGCGCTCCAGCAGGTGTATCTCACTGATCATCCCTAAAGCCAACACCTCATTTGGCCGCCTTTCATTCCAGTACTCTGCTGCCTGTGACTGGAAGATTGCAAAAATCGCTGAAGTTGGAGACTTTTATCTCCCTCACCAACTTCAAACATCAGCTATCCGAGCAGCTTGTTGCAGCTGTACATAGTCTATAGGTAAATAGCTCACCCTTTTTCACCTACCTCATTCCCATACTGTTTTTATACTGTTTTTATTTATTTACTTTTCTGCTCTTTTGCACACCAATATCTCTACCTGTACATGCCCATCTGATCATTTATCACTCCAGTGTTAATCTGCAAAATTGTATTATTCGCCTACCTCCTCATGCCTTTTGCACACATTGTATATAGAGCCCATTTTTTCTACTGTGTTATTGACTTGCTAATTTGTTTACTCCATGTGTAACTCTGTGTTGTCTGTTCACACTGCTATGCTTTATCTTGGCCAGGTCGCAGTTGCAAATGAGAACTTGTTCTCAACTAGCCTACCTGGTTAAATAAAGGTGAAATAAAAATAAATAAAAAAAATGTCATACTGTACATTGCTTGTTTTGATAAGAGATTTCATACAGTACATTGCTTGTTTTGATAAGAGATGTCATACAGTACATTGCTTGTTTTGATAAGAGATTTCATACAGTACATTGCTTGTTTTGATAAGAGATGTCATACAGTACATTGCTTGTTTTGATAAGAGATGTCATACAGTACATTGCTTGTTTTGATAAGAGATGTCATACAGTACATTGCTTGTTTTGATAAGAGATTTCATACAGTACATTGCTTGTTTTGATAAGAGATTTCATACAGTACATTGCTTGTTATGATAAGTGATTTTGTACTGTACATTGCTTGTTTTGATAAGAGATTTCATACAGTACATTGCTTGTTTTGATAAGAGATTTCATACTGTACATTGCTTGTTTTGATAAGAGATTTCATACAGTACATTCTTTGTTTTGATAAGTGATTTTGTACTGTACATTGCTTGTTTTGATAAGTGATTTTACAGTACATTGCTTGTTTTGATAAGAGATTTCATACAGTACATTCTTTGTTTTGATAAGTGATTTTGTACTGTACATTGCTTGTTTTGATAAGTGATTTCGTACAGTAATTACATTAATACCATTACAAGTACACCTGACATAGGCCTTGTTCAAAACTAACATCAGTGAACATTCTAAGGTAGTCTAGAATGTTAATATTCCTGTTGCTTCCATCTCCTGTTCTACTCACTAGAATACTGTCTCCCCTCCTTGTGGTACGGGGTGCTGTTGCCATGGTACCCAGAGGGGTATTGATGTGGTGTTTGACAAAGGGTTTAATGTCCGTGTCCCGGTGTAATGTTCCAGGAACATAGAGTCCCTTCCTTTCCCCTGAAGAAAAGAGAGCTAGAGCACTGAGCTCTATTAGAGGGCTGGTCACACTTTCTAATGTTAGACTAAATAATAACAACCAGGTCCATCTGCTACTGTACTGTACAGGCAGCTTGGGGGTTTCACACCTGTTGGTGTTCCACAATAAATGTACATAGAGAAATGCTGTGGAGAGAGGGACAAGCCAGAGAGAGAGGGGGACAAGCCAGAGAGAGAGAGGGACAAGCCAGAGAGAGAGAGAGAGACAAGCCAGAGAGAGAGAGTGATAATGGAAAAGGCATAGAGAAGAAGAGATAGTCTGATACTGTACTATAGACATCCCGGTCCAGTCTGATACTGTACTATAGACATCCCGGTCCAGTCTGATACTGTACTATAGACATCCCGGTCCAGTCTGATACTGTACTATAGACATCCCGGTCCAGTCTGATACTGTACTATAGACATCCCGGTCCAGTCTGATACTGTACTATAGACATCCCGGTCCAGTCTGATACTGTACTATAGACATCCCGGTCCAGTCTGATACTGTACTATAGACATCCTGGTCCAGTCTGATACTGTACTATAGACATCCTGGTCCAGTCTGATACTGTACTATAGACATCCCGGTCCAGTCTGATACTGTACTATAGACATCCCGGTCCAGTCTGATACTGTACTATAGACATCCCGGTCCAGTCTGATACTGTACTATAGACATCCCGGTCCAGTCTGATACTGTACTATAGACATCCCGGTCCAGTCTGATACTGTACTATAGACATCCCGGTCCAGTCTGATACTGTACTATAGACATCCCGGTCCAGTCTGATACTGTACTATAGACATCCCGGTCCAGTCTGATACTGTACTATAGACATCCCGGTCCAGTCTGATACTGTACTATAGACATCCTGGTCCAGTCTGATACTGTACTATAGACATCCTGGTCCAGTCTGATACTGTACTATAGACATCCCGGTCCAGTCTGATACTGTACTATAGACATCCTGGTCCAGTCTGATACTGTACTATAGACATCCCGGTCCAGTCTGATACTGTACTATAGACATCCCGGTCCAGTCTGATACTGTACTATAGACATCCCGGTCCAGTCTGATACTGTACTATAGACATCCCGGTCCAGTCTGATACTGTACTATAGACATCCTGGTCCAGTCTGATACTGTACTATAGACATCCCGGTCCAGTCTGATACTGTACTATAGACATCCCGGTCCAGTCTGATACTGTACTATAGACATCCCGGTCCAGTCTGATACTGTACTATAGACATCCCGGTCCAGTCTGATACTGTACTATAGACATCCCGGTCCAGTCTGATACTGTACTATAGACATCCCGGTCCAGTCTGATACTGTACTATAGACATCCCGGTCCAGTCTGATACTGTACTATAGACATCCCGGTCCAGTCTGATACTGTACTATAGACATCCCGGTCCAGTCTGATACTGTACTATAGACATCCCGGTCCAGTCTGATACTGTACTATAGACATCCTGGTCCAGTCTGATACTGTACTATAGACATCCTGGTCCAGTCTGATACTGTACTATAGACATCCCGGTCCAGTCTGATACTGTACTATAGACATCCCGGTCCAGTCTGATACTGTACTATAGACATCCCGGTCCAGTCTGATACTGTACTATAGACATCCCGGTCCAGTCTGATACTGTACTATAGACATCCTGGTCCAGTCTGATACTGTACTATAGACATCCCGGTCCAGTCTGATACTGTACTATAGACATCCTGGTCCAGTCTGATACTGTACTATAGACATCGGTCCAGTCTGATACTGTACTATAGACATCCCGGTCCAGTCTGATACTGTACTATAGACATCCCGGTCCAGTCTGATACTGTACTATAGACATCCCGGTCCAGTCTGATACTGTACTATAGACATCCTGGTCCAGTCTGATACTGTACTATAGACATCCCGGTCCAGTCTGATACTGTACTATAGACATCCCGGTCCAGTCTGATACTGTACTATAGACATCCCGGTCCAGTCTGATACTGTACTATAGACATCCCGGTCCAGTCTGATACTGTACTATAGACATCCAGTCTGATACTGTACTATAGACATCGGTCCAGTCTGATACTGTACTATAGACATCCTGGTCCAGTCTGATACTGTACTATAGACATCCCGGTCCAGTCTGATACTGTACTATAGACATCCCGGTCCAGTCTGATACTGTACTATAGACAGCAGGTCCAGTCTGATACTGTACTATAGACATGCCGGTCCAGTCTGATACTGTACTATAGACATCCTGGTCCAGTCTGATACTGTACTATAGACATGCAGGTCCAGTCTGATACTGTACTATAGACATCCTCCAGTCTGATACTGTACTATAGACATCCCGGTCCAGTCTGATACTGTACTATAGACATCCCGGTCCAGTCTGATACTGTACTATAGACATCCCGGTCCAGTCTGATACTGTACTATAGACATCCCGGTCCAGTCTGATACTGTACTATAGACATCCTGGTCCAGTCTGATACTGTACTATAGACATCCCGGTCCAGTCTGATACTGTACTATAGACATCCCGGTCCAGTCTGATACTGTACTATAGACATCCTGGTCCAGTCTGATACTGTACTATAGACATCCCGGTCCAGTCTGATACTGTACTATAGACATCCCGGTCCAGTCTGATACTGTACTATAGACATCCCGGTCCAGTCTGATACTGTACTATAGACATCCCGGTCCAGTCTGATACTGTACTATAGACATCTCGGTCCAGTCTGATACTGTACTATAGACATCCCGGTCCAGTCTGATACTGTACTATAGACATCCTGGTCCAGTCTGATACTGTACTATAGACATCCCGGTCCAGTCTGATACTGTACTATAGACATCCCGGTCCAGTCTGATACTGTACTATAGACATGCAGGTCCAGTCTGATACTGTACTATAGACATGCCGGTCCAGTCTGATACTGTACTATAGACATCCTGGTCCAGTCTGATACTGTACTATAGACATGCAGGTCCAGTCTGATACTGTACTATAGACATCCCGGTCCAGTCTGATACTGTACTATAGACATCCCGGTCCAGTCTGATACTGTACTATAGACATCCCGGTCCAGTCTGATACTGTACTATAGACATGCCGGTCCAGTCTGATACTGTACTATAGACATCCCGGTCCAGTCTGATACTGTACTATAGACATCCCGGTCCAGTCTGATACTGTACTATAGACATGCCGGTCCAGTCTGATACTGTACTATAGACATCCCGGTCCAGTCTGATACTGTACTATAGACATCCCGGTCCAGTCTGATACTGTACTATAGACATCCTGGTCCAGTCTGATACTGTACTATAGACATCCCGGTCCAGTCTGATACTGTACTATAGACATCCTGGTCCAGTCTGATACTGTACTATAGACATCCTGGTCCAGTCTGATACTGTACTATAGACATCCTGGTCCAGTCTGATACTGTACTATAGACATCCCGGTCCAGTCTGATACTGTACTATAGACATCCTTTATTTTTCCAACCTGTTGATGTTCAACTCAGTAATAGCCTTTTTAGGTAGGGTGTGATCTTCTAGACAATAGTGTTTATAGGCCTCAAGACTGAGATGAGAAAGGAAATGGAGAATGGGAGAAATGAATAGAAAGTGAGGGAGATAAAGGAGGAAGATATCCCTGAAGCATAAGGACACTCTTCTATTCATCCTTTGTCCTCTGCCTCAAACCCTGTTTACTCTCTCTCTCTCTCTCTCTCTCTCTCTCTCTCTCTCTCTCTCTCTCTCTCTCTCTCTCTCTCTCTCTCTCTCTCTCTCTCTCTCTGTCTCTCTCTCTCTCTCTCTCTCTCTCTCTCTCTCTCTCTCTCTCTCTCTCTCTCTCTCTCTCTCTCTCTCTCTCTC
This sequence comes from Oncorhynchus keta, assembly GCF_023373465.1. NCBI lineage: Eukaryota > Metazoa > Chordata > Actinopteri > Salmoniformes > Salmonidae > Oncorhynchus > Oncorhynchus keta. The sequence continues at coordinate 28,437,715 of NC_068456.1, forward strand.
TCTCTCTCTCTCTCTCTGTCTCTCTCTCTGTCTCTCTCTTTCTCTATCTGTCTCTCTCTCGGTCTTTCTCTCGCTCTCTATCTGTCTCTCAGTCTTTCTCTCTCTCTCTCTCTCTGTCTCTCTCGGTCTTTCTCTCTGTCTTTCTCTCTGTCTCTCTGTCTCTCTTTGTCTCTATCTGTCTCTCGCTCTCTCTTTCTCTGTTTATCTCTCTCTCGCTGTCTCTCTCTCACTCTCTTTTCTCTCCCTCTCCCCTGGGAAGGGATTGCGTTGCTAGGGGACCTAATTTCTGCAGCCTTTGGCAGTCCTTACAGGATTGCTTACAGGATGTACAGAATGCATTGTGTTTCTTACAGGATGTATAGAATGCATTGTGTTTCTTACAGGATGTATAGAATGCATTGTGTTTCTTACAGGATGTATAGAATGCATTGTGTTTCTTACAGGATGTATAGAATGCATTGTGTTTCTTACAGGATGTATAGAATGCATTGTGTTTCTTACAGGATGTATAGAATGCATTGTGTTTCTTACAGGATGTACAAAATGCATTGTGTTTCTTACAGGATGTACAGAATGCATTGTGTTTCTTACTGGATGTACAGAATGCATTGTGTTTCTTACAGGATGTTTAGAATGCATTGTGTTTCTTACAGGATGTATAGAATGCATTGTGTTTCTTACAGGATGTATAGGATGTTTCTTACAGGATGTACAGAATGCATTGTGTTTCTTACAGGATGTATAGAATGCATTGTGTTTCTTACAGGATGTACAAAATGCATTGTGTTTCTTACAGGATGTACAGAATGCATTGTGTTTCTTACTGGATGTACAGAATGCATTGTGTTTCTTACAGGATGTTTAGAATGCATTGTGTTTCTTACAGGATGTATAGAATGCATTGTGTTTCTTACAGGATGTATAGAATGCATTGTGTTTCTTACAGGATGTATAGAATGCATTGAGTGCACTTTATTTGCGGTTTAGCTCCTCTGCAGACTGCCTCGGGTGTGTGTGTCTCATCCAGCCATCTGATTAGTGGTTTATTTCGCCTGACATGAGTGGTTTCAGTGTGTGACGGAGGTGAACGTTTACTCTGCAGGGAGAGATGTGTTTGCCAGACACTGTTTTTTGGCCTAAGGAGAGGTGGGAGACTCACACAAACACACCATATGGTTTAACACCAATCATTTGTTGAAACAGCATGGTATTATTGAGCTCACGGTCATGTCTGGTAGTGACTGGTTTTGTGTCTGGGGTTGGATAGTAAAGAGAGTAGACTAGGCCTACCAGGCTTGTGGTTAGGCTAATCATTTAACAGCTTAGGGTGGGAGATTGTGAGTACTTAACCTATTATAATGTAACCTAGAGTTAAATATTAAGAACTGTGGTAGTTTCCACCAGGCAGTGTAGTGGGTACATAAAACCATTCAAGAGCAACAGAAAAAATAACTATTAACTGTGGACTTGAATCAAGGTGTACCTAAATCACCTCAAAGTCCAGTGATTATAAGCCCTGTTTAAGGAGGGCTAGCCTCTCTCTAGCCTCTCTCTAGCCTCTCTCTAGCCTCTCTCTAGCCTCTCTCTAGCCTCTCTCTTAGCTGAAGACACAGTAGAGGTGATATGTGATAGCCTGCCAGGCAGAACCTGTGGTCGCTTCTGTGGGACTAATGACATTCCGTGGTTCATCCCAGTATTAATGGAATGCTGTAGTCCATCCCAGACGACACCATTCTGTATACTTCTAGCCCTTCTTTGGACACTGTGTTAACAACCCTCCAGACGAGCTTCAATGCCATACAACTCTCCTTCTGTGGCCTCCAATTGCTCTTAAATACAAGTAATACTAAATGCATGCTCTTCAACCAATCGCTGCCTGCACCTGCCCGCCTGTCCAACATACTACTCTGGATGGCTCTGACTTAGAATACGTGGACAACTACAAATACCTAGATGTCTGGTTAGACTGTAAACTCTCCTTCCAGACTCACATCAAACATCTCCAATCCAAAGTTAAATCTAGAATTGGCTTCCTATTTCGCAACAAAACATCCTTCACTCATGCTGCCAAACATACCCTTGTAAACCTGACCATCCTACCAATCCTCGACTTCGGCGATGTCATTTACAAAATAGCCTCCAAGACCCTACTCAACAAATTGGATGCAGTCCAATCATCACACTGCCATCCGTTTTGTCACCAAAGCCCCATATACTACCCACCACTGCGACCTGTACGCTCTCGTTGACTGGCCCTCGCTTCATACTCGTCGCCAAACACACTGGCTCCAGGTCATCTACAAGACCCTGCTAGGTAAAGTCCCCCCTTATCTCAGCTCGCTGGTCACCATAGCAGCATCCACCTGTAGCAAGCGCTCCAGCAGGTATATCTCTCTAGTCACCCCCAAAACTAATTATTCCTTTGGCCGCCTCTCCTTCCAGTTCTCTGCTGCCAATGACTGAAAAGAACTACAAAAAT